>NC_046159.1:151202694-151315194 GCF_011064425.1 Rattus rattus | reverse complement strand
GGGTTCTGGTCCAGCTGCTATCAAATTCAACAAACAGTTTGAGACGGAGGTGGGTCACAGTCTTAGACTTTTAAAGTAATGGTAGCTGCTGTGTAGAAAGCGGCTGTCAGAGGGGACAGGAGAAGCGGTGACAGTTCGCCTGGGAGACTAATAGTGCTGTTAGTACTGCATGTGCTGCAGTGGAACTTGGGGTCTGATAATGGCCATGGACAAAGGGGTTCCTGGATCCATTTTGCAGGACATGCTGATAACCAGAACCTGCCTAGGAACAGATATGGTGGCTGTGTCCCAAGATTCAGGTCCTATTAACAGCAGAGGGATTGACGTTTGGAAGCCATTATCTCTCCAAACTGAGATTATCCTAGCTGTCTTCCTTTGTACTAAGAACCTAAAGATGATTTCTACTCAGCTAATTAACCACTGATCAAACCAGCGGGAAGAAACATTTACAGTGGTGGATCAGGTCTGTGTTCTGCCTGGCTTGGTGAAATGGAAATTCGCTGAGTCGATACCATTTCTTTCTAGGCAACACCCCTTAGTAGACCTTGGTCGTCGGGCCGCTCAGGTTCTACAGCCCCCAGCTCTTCTGGCTGCCAGTCACTCGGTCCACTGCTTCGTCAGCAGGTCAAGCTCTTTCCTCCCTCAGTGCCTCGCCATCGGCCAGGTTGGCCCAGTGCCATTTCACCAAGCTTTGTCCAAGTCTGGAGAAAGTCCAAGAGCTGACAAATGGGTATCATCTCTAAAACAGGGCAAGGAAATTGCAAAAGCAAAATATCTATTAAACACGACACAATGCCAACTTCATTAACTGCTAAGCCTAATATTCATAAAATTTTGTGATATTGGAAATAACATTGGAGGACAGACTCCTAAATATGATGAGAAATCACAGCCAAATGTCCACCAAATCACCTGTACCCAAAGAAGATTTAAAGGGGAAATTGCAGAAGCACATCTGAAGATGCTCTGCAAATAGAAGTATTTTATCTAATGTGAGGTACCCATGCGCATTAATACATCTGCCATGGTGTGGGTTGGAGTTGCCATGATGAAAGGTATCAGAATCAATCTTAAAAGACTTCGAATGTCTCTCATCGGTGTTCTCTGAACAGTGCATGTGGCCACACACAGCTAAAGAAAAGAAGACTATTTCAATGCTCTTCCCTGCATTTCCCCTTCTCCTTCATGCCGCACCCTCACCCAGGGTCGTCAGGGTTGTCCACATGACGGTAATGGTAAAGGAGTAAATGTGGATCCATCAAGTTCCTGTCTGTGCAAATTGGCTCTGAGGTCTGTGCCTATAACAGGCTTCTGGGCAGCCAGCAGCGGGAGATGAACTGGAGTCGTGGGCAGAAGTGGAGGAGCTGGAAAAAACAAAGTTTGACCAACTCCGTTCTTCAAAAGAGGCAGGGAAAATGGAGGAGTTGAGAGGGGCCTCTGGCAACTGTTCTCTCTCTCTCTCTCTCTCTCTCTCTCTCTCCTCTCTCTCTCTCTCTTACACACACACACAGAGACAGAGACAGAGAGGGACAGAGACAGAGACAGAGGCAGGTTGGATGATAGTTATGATATACCCATCAGATATCTCTCCCTGGGGACACACACCCAAAAGTGTGTTACCATCTTCTGCAAGAGCTTATTCCAACTGCTGAACGTTTCCTTCAGAATGTGCCATGCGATGTACAAGAAAACCTCACAGACTTGATCAAAGTCTTCCCAACTGTTTTATACCAATGAGTGCCTGTAACTTTTAAAACTGGTTGCTTTTCTTTTTAAAGTGACTGAGATCATCTCCAGGCATCTAGAAGTCGGGTGAATTGCCCACAGGCCCCAGGAGAAATGGGGGAGGTGAGTTAGCGGCAGTGGAACTCTGAACAATTAAGAGAGGCACGAGAGCCACTCCCTTTGGCTCCAGTCAGTCTCCCTCTTATCGGAACATCCTGCACTATCTGCCTGTCAGTCCGCATCACCTGGCTAGAAACAAAGTATCCATTTGAGCACAACCATTGTTCGCACTGCCTGGCAGCCTCTTTCTCTGGAGTCCCACCTCCCATCCTCTGTGTCCTGAAATCTGAACTTATCTAATCCTTTTGGAGGAGGGGGCGATTGCTACATGTTATGCTCCGTTTGTTTACCGAGAGGTCCTTCTCTATAAAAGCTCAGTGACTAGCAGCCAAATAGCTTAAGTGACGTTCTGAGTTGACTGCAGAGCGCATCTAGCTTGGTGTGAGAGTCTATCCCTGAGTTCAGGAACTATGCTGAGAAAAACGAGCTCAGGACTGGAGAAACTGGAGGACAGAAACTTCCTTTACTGCATTTTGTCATTGTGAAGATAGGCAGAGGAAAACAGGTGGCGGGGACAAAACACCTAAAAACAGCCTGGAGCAGGTGCTAAGAACTCATGCATTCCGAAATAGCTTTAATTGCCAACAGAACCCTGAAAACTCAGCTAGACAAACAAGGTGGGGGAGTTAGCCACTTAGAAACCCACAAAGATTTCTCAAACACCCCTCTAATAAATGTGTCACAATGCCTTATGTCAAGAAACCCCAGGTTTGTTTTAATGAAACCAGCTTTTCTGTAAAAATAAGTAACGAGATTCAGAAATACACTGTTCGCGATAACAAGCCCAGTTGAGACAGTGGCTGAGAGGCTGTAGAGATTAACCCAGAAATATTAACAAACCAGGAAATCGTGCGAACGTGCCATCTAGGACAACATGTTTGCCACTTGCTGGTGGACGCAACGTGGCGGAAAAACGCCGTGACGCTTTTGGAACCTTAAACACGCATGAGCTGTAAACTTCTCAAGGAAATGGTGTTGGGAGAGCTGTGTTGATTGGAACAAAGAGAACAGAACCTTCCCATCCCTTACCCTCTGGCCTCCCTAGAAGCCTAGAGACCAGTAACAGAGGTGGCTTGATTTAACAGAGGTACCTTGGTAGGAGATGGGAAACCCACAGGAAGATGAAGACAGAAAGGGCTGCCACCCAGCGTGGACCACAGAGAGGTAGCCATAATGCAGAGCAGAGCTTGTCAGCATTACCAAAGGAAAAGAAGGGTTTTCACAACTCAGATACCAATGATTTGTTCTTGTTCTCTGTTACTCGAAGTCGCAAACAAAAACAGATGCTTCTTAAAAAGCATTTCTTGATTTTGAAACACCCTTTCAAGACATCACAAATAAAGCCAAGGATCCTGATTCCTGATGTATTTTGTCCCCAGAATTCCCTGAAATGCCGATGTGGGCTGTCCTCCATATTTTAGTGCTCCCAACAGGAGCGTCTCGGTTCACTTTTCCCCTTATAAGATGACTTCGGAGTGCATCAGAGAAGCACTTCTGTAAATGGAAGGACTCCGCTCACCAAATTCCCTTCTTCCAAACCCCCAGCTGAATAAGAGCATTAGGAAGGGGAACAGCAGACCCAGTGTGCCTGGCCTTCAGCTAATCTCACGTAACTCAGAAGCAATCAAATGAGCTTGTGCTGTGAACAGCTACTGTTACAGTGCGGCTACCCATGCTTTTCTCCTGTTACTTTGCTTCAGCTTAAGGCATCCGAATAGATATCATTCAGTACTGCGAGGTTAGAAAGGCATTCAGTTCCAGGCTAGAGCAGAAACGAGTGACTGTAGCATAAACAAAGGTAGAAGCTGATTTGCCATTTCTAACAAGCCGTCCTGACATAGACGGCCCAGGCTGGAGAACAGTTAACAAGGCTGCTGGAGGTGCTCTCTGCCTCTCTGCTTCTGCGTCTCAGCAGAAAGGACCCCATCCACAGGGAGGCTGCAGGGTTTCTACTAGATGAGACCCGCCAGGCTAGAGAGGAAGTCTACAGGAGGAGAGGGCAAAAGGATATGAAAGGATATGGCAGCCAAGTCCCTCCATGTCTGAGAGGAGTTGGGAGAGGGGAAACCGTGATCAGAATATATTGTGTGAAAAAAATAGTTTCAGTTTTAAAACCACTTGAAAGCCAGATAAGCAAATCGGCCCTCCACCTCCCTGGGAAGACAGAGTGGTGCACACAGTGTGACCATCACTGAAAGGGGCTCCTCCTCTTGCATCTAATGGGTGAAGACCCAGCAGTGCACATAGTGTGACTATGGTTGAGAGGTGGGGAGAGAAAGGAGACTGGCTTTTTACCTGCATTTGCTGCGTTTGTTCTCTGTGCCTTTCACTGTGCCAGGGTTGCTAAAAATCTTAAACCTGGGTTCGGTCCCCAGCTCCAAAAAAAAGAACCAAAAAAAAAAAAAATCTTAAACCTAACACTTTACACTTTCAGAGTGGCATGTTGTGCCTTGGGACATGTAAAAAAGTCATGGTTTTAGGTCTTCCACATCACAATGTCACTGCATAATGACTGAGAGATCATGGTTTATCAAATGGGTGTAAGAAATTTGATTTCACATTGCAATGGTTCCTTCCATCTTTAAGGTAATCAAAAGCAGGGTTTTGGCGTCCATCAATGCTGGGTTCTCATTGAGACCTCACCATTGACCATTTACCCCCCTTTCCGTGTCTATTAAAAAGAAATAACTGTCCTCACTTCCCAGCATCACTGTAAGCAGGACTCTAGGGAAGAAAATGTAGGCTCGGTCTTAGGACTTGGTTAAGACGCAGCAAAGGATCAGCGCCATTGTTAATCACGAGCGCTCTGTAGCACTGTTTCTTAGCTCCATTGACAAGGCCAGCAGGAGCGAATACGACCTCTACTGAACATTCTAGACATTGAAGCTATTCTGTTCCCTTTCAGCATTCTCCGCTCAGGTGAAAAGTCTTAGTTTAAAAACTGTGAGACAGTACTTATTACTCATTGTTGGAGAAAGTCTGTGTCTGATAACCTTGACTCCAAGTCCATAATGAGCTTCTAGATGAGCATAGTCCACTTCTTAAAGAATGCCTTCCGAGGAAGTGTAGACGTTCTTCTGCGTGCATGCGTTACCAGAGAAGACTGTCGGACGGTGCCAGGCCTGCTTCCGAGTGCAAGACACATTCGCTGGCAGGTAATCTGAGTGCAGTTGGCACTCGTGTGGCCTACAGCGACCCATGTCACTGAAGCGCGAAGGTGTCTATAGTTTAATCCTGGGTAGATTACAAATCCCTTGAGTTCTTTCTTTTTTTTTTTCTTCTAAAAATGATAATGACTTTGTCTTCCTTCAAACAGCTTAACACTGTAGTTACAGGGTACTGATATAACAACCAAAATAATGAATTTGACGAACTTGGGGCACAAAGATTAAAAACATATTACAACATTTTTAATATTGAGTTCGTGAGCATTAAAAATATTTCGTGAAATCTTCCACCGCTACAAACATTCTAGTCTATTGTCTTTATGTAGTATTTTGTGGATAACATTAAAACGTAATGAATATGCTTTAAAATACTCTTATCACCTTCATCAATATTTGCAATGCAGATGGTATTCTACTGGGTACCCATTCTAACGTACCTATGCTTTCCCAATTCTCCCTAGGTAGGCTTTGAGATCACCACCAACTTATAATATCAGTAATCATTTAATATTCACGTTTATATAAAATTGCCTTTGAATTTAGAATTGTTTCATTGAGATAGATTCCAGCTGCCAAGATTAATGAGAGTGATGCATGAGTTCTCAGTTTCAGATACATCTGACAAACTCTATGCATTAGCGTTACTTTAAAGGTCTTCTTTGGTTTAAATTGAATTTCTTAGACTTACTGAAACCTGTTCTACAGCTCAGCTGAGTTTAAACAAGTGAAATGAGACTGTGTGAGCTGAGAACAAGAACTCACTCCATCTTCTCTGACACGGCGCCTGAAGAATTATCCAATTTCCACCTTGCTTCTTTCAGTTTTACGGGAGATTCGAAACTTGCCTCGAGCATGCGCTACGTGGAAACACAGTCCATGCAGATTGGAGCGTCCTATATGATTCAGTTCAGCCTGGTGATGGGGTGTGGCCAGAAGTACACTCCTCACATGGACAACCAGGTGAAGCTGGAGTATTCCACCAACCACGGGCTCACCTGGCACCTTGTACAAGACGTATGTATGGCTTCGCTCAAGCTCGGGATCAATACCATGTCCTGTAGTTGAAAAGAAACAGTATTATATAACCTTGACGCCAAGTTAGAAATCTCACAAAGAGACCACTCCCCAGTAGTATCAGATACCAAATAGAAATTAGAAATAGAAAAAGAGGAACCCAAGACTGGATGCTGTTGGTAGTGTGTTTTGAATATTATTTCTCTAGCGCTCCTCCTCTGAAGACATGTTTCTTCTTCCACCGTGGCATGTTTCCATCTGTTCTTTTCCCATCCATGGGTAGACCATGAGATGTACCATAAGGGATGTGGTACCTCCAGGCCTCAGAAACACACAAAAAGAACTACAATCTAATTTTTGGAATAAATTTATTTTACATAGCACACACATAAACACACACACACACCAATATTCTGACAGCACAGTAAGTGCAAAGATATTATAATGTGTAAGATAAATTTTATAAATGCTCATTGTAATGGATCAAAATTGATCCTCATCCATTTCTGCTGGTGCTGAAAACTGAAAGGTGTTTAATTCTATGATGACATCTCAGCTGTAATTTCTTCCCAAATGTTTTTAGCTTCACAAAGGGAAAGATCGTGAATTTTGTCCCTAGTACCAGAGCTAAAACCATGGCATTGGCTTTCTCGAAGGTCGTGTTCTCTTGCAGTGGGAGGTGAAGCACATGCAGTGGGCAAACGGAAGCTGAGGTTGGCTCCTTCCTCTCTTTCAGGAGTGCCTTCCCAGTATGCCAAGTTGCCAGGAATTTACATCCGCCAGCATTTACCACGCCAGTGAGTTCACGCAGTGGAGAAGAGTGACTGTCATCCTTCCCCAGAAAACATGGTGAGAAACGGTGCCTTAAATGTGGCCTCGCTTCCGTTCTTGCTCTGGGTTAGCACGAGTGTGAGGATAAGGTCTGCAGGCTTCTAAGATCATTTCCTCCCTACCCAGAAGCCCCGGGATGGCTCTTACACCCAGGATTGCAGACAGGGAAGCTAATGAGAAGTGTGAAAATGTGTTTTCCCAGTGTCAGCTGCTTCTGGCCCCGAAATTTTGTTTTCGTGGCAGAGCTACAGTGAGCCCACTTCTTTAAGCTTGACATTCAAAACAAAGCAAGGGGTCTAGATGCAAGGGGTCTAGGAACCCACGGAGTTTGGATTGCAAATTTCTTCTCTCTCACTGCTAGCCCAACTTTTTATACCAAAAGCCTAACGCACAGGTTCTTTTCCCAGTCACAGTTTTTTATTCGTAACAATAGAAATCGTGCCTCAGAGGATGAGGCCAAAGTAAACAAGGAAGAAAGAACAGTTGAGAAGAGGAAAGAAAAAACAGTAGTTTTTTTTTCCCCAGACATTATGTTTTTTTTTTCATCTTAGCCTGTTCAGTCAAAACACTCAACATCTGTACCTTCTTTATTATTAATAATTATTAATCATTGTTGTTATTATTATTCAGTGCTGTGGATAAAATTTTTATTTCTTTATTTTTTCCATTTTTTTTAAATTGGGTATTTCTTATTTACATTTCAAATGTTATTCCCTTTCCAGGTTTCCTGTCCATCAACCTCCTATCCTCTCCCCCTCCCCTTCTATAATGCGGGTCCCCTCCCCATCTACCCCATCTTACCACCACCATCCCGGACAGTCCCCTACACTGGGGGGTCCAACCTTGGCAGGACCAAGGGCTTCCCCTTCCACTGGTGCTCAACAAGGCTGTTCTCTGCTTCATATGCAGTTGGAGCCCTGGGTCAGTCCATGTATAGTCTTTCAGTAGTGGTTTAGTCCCTGGAAGCTCTGGTTGGTTGGCATTGTTGTTCTTATGGGGTTGCAAGCTCCTTCAGCTCTTTCAGTCCTTTCTCTAATTCCTCCAACGGGGGACCCATTCTCAGTTCAGTGTTTTGCTGCTAGCATTCGCCTCTGTATTGGACATGCTCTGGATGTGTCTCTAAGGAGAGGTCTGTATCCGGTTCCTGTCAGGCTGCACTTCTTAGCTTCATCCATCTTATCTAGTTTGGTGGCTGTATATGTATGGGCCACATGTGGGGCAGGCTCTGAATGGCCGTTCCTTCAGTCTCTGCTCTAAACTTTTGTGGATAACATTTAAAGCCTTTCCTCAGCTTGTACAAAGACAAGGCCTGGGACTAGAAACTGGGTCTGAATTCTCAGTAAAGCTCCTCTAGTGATCAGCCAGGCGCATGCTCCTTACCGGTGGAATCCTGTCAATGTATGGACCGTTTTAATTAGTTTATGTTAAAGGTTTCTTATGGTCCTGGAACTCTAGGGCTCTCGGACATGTGGAGAAGAGAAAGTGAACAGGATGAGCACTGTGTTTTTCTGTGACGTCTGCTTCTGGTGCCTCTTTTATGAAGAGAAAATGACTAAACAAATCTTTCTCCATTGATTCACATACAAAAGTTAGATGCCTCACAGAGTCACGACTCCTGTTGACCGAATGCCTGTGCTGTGTGAGAATGGCGCCTTGATCGTTTTTCCAAGGCATCATTTATGTCAGTTGGAAGAAAATGCTTAAAATTTGATTTCCACGAGTTTTTTTTTTAATGTCCCACTGTGAGCCATTTCCAAGATATTCTGCCGATGCTTTGTATAATAAGTTCTTGCTTTCTTTAATATTCTACTCTTTTGTGTCGACTGCTGAGAAAGTAATCAAGATTTTTATTTAATTTCAATGACATTCCAAGCATGTATTTCAATGAAAGATCTGTAAAACAGCACTCAACAATCGAAGCTCTGATCACTCCAAGTGCAAGGTCCTGAGGGCTTTCTGGTCTTCATGGCTGAAAAAAAAAAAAAAACACTGAGTGATTTTATTCATTGGTGTGTGTGGTTCAAGTTCAAAATGGCAGTGCTAAGATAACATTGATAGTGCGTGGAGAGATGTCTTTTTACTCCTAGAAACATTCTGCCCCATCATTGTCTTTGATTTTTATGTGGTGAGTGTTTGGCTGTATGTGTGTCTTTTGTGCCACATGTGTGCCCCGTGCTTTCAGAAGCCAAAGATGGCATTAGGTCCCCTGGATCTGAATTTACTGACGTGGGTGCTGGGAATCAAACCCAGGACCTCTGGAAGAGCAACCCGTGCTCTAACCACTGAGCCATCTCTCCAGCCCTGGGCCAGCATTTTCATTTATTATAGTTTAGGTAGTATCCAAAAAGTATTTTCCTATCAGAAAACAAACCAACCTTTATATATTGTCCGATGGTGTGCTACACTCACTTCTTAGTGAGTCAATCCCTAAACTTAATGAATTAATTAAGTTCATCACTGAACTTATTGTTACTAATAGTCAGGAAAGGTTAACCCTCATCAGTGTTAATTGGACACCTGATGGGGAGTGTAGTGACCTGGACACTCAGGAGAGTGCCTGTCCTATGTTAGATGTCTTCATGGACTGTTAGAAATTACATGGAACTTAAATGTAAAGTGCATCAGGGAATTAAAGAAGGAGCGCACTGTAACACATATGTATATGTATGACAGGAAAACAGAGGAACCTCTTTGGGGCACAAAGGAGCCAAGTAAAAGAAGAAATAGGGAAGGGGAGAGTAGTGGAGGGCAATATGTGCAACAAAAACCTATTTATATATATATATATATATATATATGCATATATATATGCATATATATATATATATATGTTTGTGTGTGTAAATGCCATTTCAGAAACGTTATTTTCTATACCGAGTAAAAAATGAATATATTATTTTCAAATAAAAAAATCATTCTTTAGGCGCATGCACTCTGTAATTCTGCTCTTCCGATTTTCTGTCAGACCTCTTGGAGGAGTGAAAATATTACTTTGGAAAACAAACAGCCTAGTATAGTACTTATTTCAGCATTCCCACTGACTCACAGTTAACCCAAATATTATTGCTACATGAAAAATGTCGCTCTGTTTCTGAGTCCATGATGCGTAAGTCTCCACTCTAAAGACTGAACCTCCAGTCTCCTCAGCATCCCGGGTAATTTTTTTATTATATTTAATTCAAGTCTTTGCAAGCAGCATTCCGATGGGGAAGCAGGCAGATTGTTTTGAACGACGTTATGTCTCTGACCAAATCATTGTTCTGTTTTGATTCCAACACGTATGGAAATATACAGAGAACTTCAAAGCAAGCATGGTCCTCGCATTATCCCAGATAACGTCGTTAGTTTTGGGAAATGCGTTCGATCGGATAGCTGCCGCGTGGATAGCCGCTGGATACACCTGCTCGGCGAAATTACACCGTATAGGAGCTGAGCGTTCGCTACCCAGTGAAAATTAATTTCATTTTTACGAGGGACATTTGCATAAGAACAGGGCCTAATGAGACTCAAACAGCTGTCAGTTGCTGACTTCATAAACAAGTCAACACCTAAATCGGTAGATGAGTCTCAGAATAATTGAGCAAATGTAATTACAGGAACGCTAAAGGTGGAAAACACAATTTAGTCAGCCTTCGTTTACCTTGACTCTTCGGGGTCTAGGAGCACCGAGAAATGAGTGGATGCCACTGTGCTTTGGTCTTGAAGTTCATGAGAGGAAAAGTTGCATTAAGACCCAAGTTTTGTTGCTTTTAGAAATGTATAGTTTGACATTGGTGTTTTAAGTGCAAGTTAATGTTCTATCATGACCTCTTCAGAGAGGCTGGATGGATGGACAGACAGATGGTAGAATAGATTGGCAGACAAAATATCTGTGTGGAGGACAGCCTTGCACAGTGCGGAGTGTGCAAATCAGTGTGATCACACCTCACCTTCTTCATGAAACCCACTGGAGATGCCTCACACGATTAATTTTTTTTCTCACTAAAAATGAATCCAATCAATATCCAAGCTCTTTTTTTTCTGGCTCTTCTCCTAGTTGACATCAATATGTAGAGTACATTTAAGTGAGGTAACTTTGAACTCTCCGTGGTAAATCCCTCTTCAAGAGTTTATGAGCACACGGATCTCTTCCTTGGAATGCGCACGTGTCTCTAAGAACATAAACTGGAAACCTAAGAAAGCCTTCAAAACAATATTTCCATCTGTACTCTAAAGACATCTAACTATGAGAAAAGTAAAGTCCGACTAGAGGAGTCAGATCCTACACATCAATTGTCCGCACCTTTTATTTGAGAAATGAGGCACTAGAAGCCTCTGCCAGCCCCAAGTGCTCATTAAAGATCACAGAGCTGCTGTGCTGCAAAGTTGGGGTCCGGGGAGTCTCACCCTACCTCCTGGTGCATTCTTCAATCTATTGACACCTCTTGTAGCCTGTTTGACTCATCTTTAGGACGCTATTTTGAGCACCTAATTAGTTCTATTTCTGTACAAGCTATTGAGATGAGTGCTGTCCTTATATCCAGAAGACCAGGGCCTGGTCAACTGGGACTCTGAATATGACTCAGATTATAATCAATTTTAGAACAGAGCAGTCTCCTTTCCACGGTGGCATGAGTCATCACATCCCTGAGTTTTGTTTGTCCAATTTTATAAGGCACTATACTTGTCTTAGTCACCGCTCTATTGCTGTGAAGAGACGTCATGACCAAGGCAAGTCTTATCAAAGAAAGCATTTCATTGGGTCTGGCTTACAGTTTCAGAGGGCTAGCCCATTTTCATCATAGTGGGAACATGGTAGCACATAGTCAGCCAGGGTACTAGAGAAGTAGCTGAGAGTTCTACATCCTGATCTGCAAGCAGCAGGAAGAGAGAGGCTCTGGGCCAGGTGTGAGCTTTTGAAACCTTAAAGTGCACACCCAATGGCACACTTCCTCTAACAAAGTCACATCTATTATTCCTTATCAAGTAGTGCCACTGCTGGTAACCAAGCATTGGAATATTTGGGCCTCCAAGGCCATTCTTATTCAAGCCACCACAGTACTCTAGTGAGCTATTTTTTTGAAGGCTTCTCCAAAAGGCAGTTGGTAACAGTACCATGAAAACCAAGTGGCTGTTAAGTTACGAGCATAAGCCACTACCACAGAGATCTCTGTCTTGTTTCCATGGTAGGTACTGATATGCAAATAAACCCATCTACTTGGACGGTCCGTGAACCCTGGAATCTCCTGCTACAAATAAAATCACCGACTATTATCAACAGATCATTGACGGAATAAACAAACAAAAGCTTGGTCTGAATTGTAACAGTCTGATGTGCACAATGGTGTGCTCAGTATGTGTAATTGGTGCAGGTTCTTACACACCATTCAAAGACAGATGGAGTGCATCTGTGCGTGTGCTCGGAGGTGCTGGGATTAACAAAGATAAGCACACACAAAGATTCTGCAAACTTTATGTTATTTTGTTGTGTTGTTGTGTTGTTATATTGTTCTGTTGTTATACTGCTATTGTTACATTGTTGTGTTGTGTTGTTATATTGCTTTTGTGTTGTTATGTTGTGTTACAATATTGTTATGTTGTTATATTGCTGTTGTGTTGTACTATGTTATATTGTTGAGTTGCTATATTGTGTTGTTATATTACTGTTGTGTTGCTATTGTTATGTTGTATTATGTTGTGTTGTTACATTGTTGTGTTGTTATATTGTTATTGTTTTATTGATGTGTTGTTGTGTTGTTATATTGTGTTGTTATATTGTTATTGTTGTGTTGATGTATTGTGTTGTTGTATTGTTATATTGTTGTGTTGTTATATTGTTATTGTTGTGTTGTATTGTGTTGTGTTGTGTTATATTGTTATCGTTGTGTTGATGTATTGTGTTGTTGTATTGTTATATTGTTGTGTTGTTGTATTGCTGTTGTGTTGTATTGTGTTGTGTTGTTATATTGCTGTTGTTGTGTTGCTATATTGTTGTGTTGTTACAGTGCTATTGTTATGTTGTGTTATATTGTTGGTGTTGTGTTGCTATTGTTGTTATTTTTTTGGATTGTGTTGGATTGTTGTTATATTGCTGTGTTATGTTGTGTTGTTATTGTTGCTATGTTGTGGTGGTGGTGATGATGGTGGTATTTTAGCACTTTGACCAAAAGAAATGTACCATGGATCTCTGGAAAATCCTATGCATGAAGATTTCTCTGTAAATTTTTTTAAATGTTTTCAAGCAGTCACTGACTTTAAGCCTGTTTTTATATGACCCCAGGAGGATCTCTAGACTCTGTCCTCAATGACCTGAGGCCCCGAGGGCTTGTGCTCACATGTCCGATAGTTAAGGTCAGCTGGCCCATGAAACCCAAGCGAGTGTGTGTTTCAGGAATGAGCTGTCCTCACGTGCAGATGATGTCCTTTCCAATGTGTCTTCTCTACACCAAAACTGCATGCCAAGGGTTTGCTTTATGTTCTGAACCAAATGAAAGTCTTCCAATGGTGGCTGGCGTGATTGTTTTGAGAAATTCTACTACTCTAAGTGAAATATTTTGTATTCTCATCTGTGAAAATCACGCTTTGTTGTGTTGTTGCATAGGTAGCTTTTACTTTTGAATGTTCTTTATTTCTAGAATCGAATTTTTGAGTAATGGTAGAAAGTCTGGCCTTCTACTTTTCTTTAAAATGCTGCAACTAAATTAAAATTACAGTATAATGTGGGCAGGTCCTTTTTCAACTTTCTTTCATGATAGAATTGCTGAACTGCAAAATAATTGGTGAAAATTAAGTCAAAAACAAATGCTGGGAACCCAAACAGACATCTGGGGAGTTTGCTGTCAGAAGGTGTTCTTGGTGACGAACACTGTAGTTCATCTGGTACTGCCTGCTTTGTCTCTAGGTCCGGGGCCACCCGCTTCCGTTGGAGTCAGAGCTATTACACAGCCCAGGATGAGTGGGCTTTAGACGACATTTACATTGGGCAGCAATGCCCCAACATGTGCAGTGGGCATGGCTCATGTGACCACGGCGTGTGCAGGTATGTGCTCCTGAGAGTGGGACCCACTCCTGTGTCTCAGGGTTTGTCTGTGGCTTCATCCCAGCAGTTCTTTTCCCAGTCCGCGCAAAGACTCAAGCATAACAAAATAGCCAAAAGCAAGCGGTCTCCCTTCTGCTCTTATTCCGCACGTAAAACACGCTGCTACACTAACGTGAAGCCACATATTCTGAACCTTTACCTCCAAACTCAAGACGAGGCCTGCTGGGTTATTATGGAAGTCCTGCTGGAAGTTCCCATCCCCCACCCCACCACAATCCTCTTCAGTAAGACAAACACTGTAGCACTCTCCCCCGCACCACTCATGTCTGTGTGCACAGGGAGAAAGTGATTACACTTGAGTCCTTAAAGGCCCCAAATATACGTCATTTAATCAGAAAGGACTGAAGTATCACCAGCGTGACATGTTAGTTGAATAAATGAACCAACGTTTTTGATATTTTTAAAGCGATGGGAAATTCCCCCATCTCTTACACAACCATAAGCCGTGTGTCTTTCCCCATTACTTCTTTATCTTGGATTCCACAGTTTTAACATAATACGTACAACTAAAGACTCTACCCGCTCTGAGGAATATAAAAGTACAGGAGATGGTGCCACATCACACACACAGTAACGCTACAGAAAAATCTAGCATAAGGATGAGACCTGGGGCAACACAACTAAGTAGGGAAGCCATCACTGTGGTGCAGACGACTTGCTTATTGTGCACTCTTCACAGGTGTGACCAGGGATACCAGGGCACTGAATGCCACCCAGAAGCCGCACTTCCTTCCACGATTATGTCAGATTTTGAGAACCCGAGCAGTTGGGACTCAGACTGGCAAGAAGTTATTGGGGGAGAAGTTGTAAAACCTGAGCAAGGCTGTGGGGTCGTGTCTTCCGGGTCTTCTCTGTACTTCAGCAAGGTATGGCTGCGCCATCGGGTAGTGACCGATTTAACGTGAGACTTGTTCGCAGGCATCCCCATCTCCACAGGTACAAACAAAAGCGATTTCACTATTCCTCGCGCCCCTTGCTTTTGACGGGACGTAGCCACGTGCCTGTCCCTTTGGGACATTTGGGGAACTTTTGTTGTATTATCGGTTTCAGTTACTTTGAATCTAGGTTAAGTCGGTTTCAAGTTCCCACTACTCCTTCTCTGTGCAGTGCCGGAGACTGATCTGACAGGCTCTGACATGGGAGGCAAGCGTCTACCACGGAGTGACCTCCCAGGTCCCCTCACCTGCTATGGTACTTGACTTAAATCCCATTGCTTTCCCATACCACAGTGCTCTGCAGGCTTGTCTTAAGCATCCTTGACTGGAGCAGGTCCGTCATCTGTCCGCACTCTGCCACCTTTGTAGAGTATGTGAGAGAGCAGACCCAGGGCGAGAGATGAACAGGAACAGTGACCAAAGAGCCCAGGGGTTAGGGCTGCCACTGTACATGTGTAATCCCGTCTGAATCTACCACTTCCTAGCTCTACGACTGCAGGCACGTTAATCATCTTTTTACTTAGCCTCCGCATCCATAAAGTGGAGACAATAAGAGAGTCTGCTTCATTAGCGTTCTAATGTAGATTTTATGTAGACGAGTCTATGAGTTTGTGTTTGTTGACTTTGTCATTCTGTAAGTCTCAGGAAGTTGGTTGGAGAGAGTAAGAAGGGTGCTGGGAAGGCATTGCATACCAAGCTATTCCCAGGGGCTGGAGCAGCCGTCTGTGCTGCGCAAACCTCTCAGAGGCTGTTCTGTCTCAGTTCGGCAACTGCGGGTAGGCTCTAGCGCACGCGGCTTCCAACTTGTTCTTGAAACGTTCAGCTCTCCTAATTGGAGTACCCAACTAGGCATACAAGTTGGTAAATACCGACAAGGGACCCAGATGCCAGGCAGGATTGCAAAGCCTAATTCTCTTCAAATACCCCCTGTCCAATCCACACTGATTTGCTGAGGCCGAGTGGAGCCTCTTTCCTCCCTCCCGTGCCACAGTGCACGCAGACCATTCTTTTCCACTCTGCCCTGGTTCATCCTCTGTGTCAACGTAAAGCACATGGGACAGGCCGAGTGGCATGGCTAACCCTAATTATTGGCAGCCATCTTTAGGATGTGACGCGCCTAATACCAGTCCTTTATAGAAAGGATTGCAGTCACCGTTTCTGGGACAATTAGAAATATCTCACTTTATTTACAGCCTACAGCAAGTAAACAGGTGTGAATGCTACACCACGGGGCTGATACTTTGCAGGACTCGTTTTGGCAGAAATCCAAGCCAAGTTAATTCCCGCAAGTGCAAAAATAGGTTCAGGTTTTGTTTTGATGCAGGTGTAAAACAAAGAATCTGCAAGAAACGAGACAGGGAAGCATAGAAATCAGGGTGGATCCATCTCCCGGCCGTTGGCATCGAAAATTCTCTCATCACCGTCTTTGAGATAACAGTCGATGAGTGGCCAATATCCAGTGGACGGGTGGATCTGCAGAATGGGAGGGTATGCTCACTGTCTTAAAATAAGATTTAAAATACAGATCTTTCACTGGTAAAAGTCTGTGCGTATGCACACATGGAGATTTTAAGTGTAAAGCTGTCTTGGGTTACAGAGCAGGATTTCTTCAACTCGATTCAGAGTCGTCTCTTGAAGTCAGGCTGAGTGTACTGCAGTCCAGGGCTCGGGTGCTGGTTCCCTCGGAGAGTTGATTCAGTGTGGTTCAGTATTCTTGTCTGAAAGTGGGAAGTTGGGGGTAACAAGTCAGTGCAGAAGAAGAACAAAGAGACGCCTCGGTTATGATACGCATTTGTCGTCACTGCTACCTTCTAACGAGAGTAAATTGTAAATTAGTGCCTCGGGATTTCCCCACATACATGTCTTTCTTTTAAAAAAAATCATCATTTCAAAAGTGAAAAGTTTTCCCTTCATCTCTCAATGCAGCCTTCCCCTCTGGACTTCTGTAAAAATATCTCAACCCCTCCCTTTTTCTTTTCCCTTTTCTCTCTAGTAGCATCTGTTTAGAATTCTAGGTGGAAAAAAATATATCCTACACCAGAAGAGTAGAAAACTGGGTGCATGCAATCAAAACAAGGAAAGCTTAGGTGGGTTCGGAGACAGCTAGTTTGAACCCAGAGATCATTTTCCTATTCGTATGTCAGACCGACCGTCACCGCAAGAGTGGGACTGTCGCCACATTTCTCTAGAGAGCGTCTCCAGAAGGCTCCTGGGTGAAGCAGGAGGATGGGTATAGAGAACTCTGGCTGCAGTAGGCAGCTGTGTGCTCAGTAACCTGGCAGAGATAGGAAAGAAGTAGCCAGGCATTCCCCTCTACATAGCATTTGAAGCGATGAACGGGCAACAAAGGAAGAAGTCATGAGCCCAACACCCTAAGTTAAGGCACCTAAAACCCTCTGCCCTCTCCCGAGTTGGCCACGAGTGTCCGGAGTACTCTGTGGCCCTCCTTCCCGCCTGCATCGCTTGCGTTGGTTTTGTGCTCCTGCCTTTGCTCTGGCTCTCTGCCCTGCCTTCTACCGTCCCTGAATTCACAGAGGCCTGGCCACATCCCACTAAACAGTTGCTGTTCCCAGGCAGCTCCTAGGAGCTGGGCCTAACTACCTGAGTCACTGTGTTTCTGAAATTGCTCTCTGATTGGATGTTTACCCTTCTTGCTCCCAGGCCGATCGCAGTCTCATCAGCCGGGCTAATCTCTAGATAAAGTGATCAGCTCCAAAATGCCCATCACGATCTAGGCATTTCCATCTCAATACATATTCAAAAGACTAGGCATGTCTAGAGTTATGAAATGCCCGCATGACCGAGGGGAATCCTACAAGTAATGAGAGTAGCCCCTGCAGCAACTATCAGCCTTGTCTCTGACAATGAGGCGGTGACTTCCCTTCATGTGTTTTGTGTAGAACAGTTATTAAAGAGTTAATTTAACTAAAAACGAGAAAGTCTAAAGAAATTATTACTTTCGGGTAAATATAATAGAAATTTTTGACACTGGTGGCATTTTGGATAAAGAAAACTAGTAAGGTGCACAGGGTGAGTCCTCAGAGATTCTTAGAGGTTTTGTTACCACTCTGTTAGCTGCTACCTGAGAAGATTTGATTGTTTTAGCTGAACCCTTCAAATAAGAAGCCATGTAACCTCAAATTTGTTTTTCTTCTACATACCGTTCCTCCTGTACAGACCCCGAGGTCCGAAAGTACTAGGATGTCTGAGGTGTTTCCCACAGTGTGGGGAAGAGTCCGTCCACACTCATTTAACCTGTTGCTCCAACACATGTATACTGACACACATGATGTGCATGTGTGTACACATATGTGCACAAATCCATACATCCCATCAAAGTTATTATGCCGTATTCTAAATTATGGCAACATTTTATCATGAGCCTTTTTTTCCTTCGAGTCAATGTTCAACATTCCAGGTCACTAAAGAAAAGAAATGATGTGTGCTATTTCTCCATGAAAAAAAAAACCACTCTCGTGCCAAACTAAGCATTTGTGTAACACTTCCCACCGTCTCCAAAAGCCCTAAAAAAGCAGTTTTTCAAATCCCTATAGACTAACCCTGTCACCCGGAAGAACAAGCCTGCTCCGTAGGCTCACAATAGACCCTCATTCCAAACAGCTAATTGTGATAATTGGATTTGTATAATTCTCACCTCAGAGCCTTCTCCTTCTGGCTCATTTCCACATGCTGGGCTTCTCATAGACGCTTGCAAGATTGAAATGAACCTGCTAACTCTTGGAGTTTTTTTTTTTAACAAACATCGCTCTGCCTATGGTGGTCCTGGGGTATGAAAAAGCTAGGTGTTTCCTATTTACCATATTTCTTTCAAACGAACAGTTTAAAACAACCCAGAGCACAAATTCATTAGAAATTAAAGGGTTAAAGAATGAGCCCTGCCTCAGAGTCACCTTCAGTCGTCACTTGCAGGCACCCTGGCTTCTTTTGGACTTTTAATTGGCTTTAGAGCTCTTGCTAGCATAATTGCTCCACAGATCACCCTGTGACTTCCAGTGACAGGAAAAGTCTCCCTCAGCGAACCCGGGAAATGAAACTAGGGCTCAGTGTAACTGCGAGGGGCTCACTCTGATCTGCATGTATCACCTCCATCTTCCTTCCCGACTTCTGGTCGAACTCCCAGGTGCCATCCAAAACCAGAGAAGTCCTTGGGTTAACTTCGGTAGAGCCCAGCTAGTGAGAGAATCCCACAGTGCATCCTCTTGCCCCACCACAGCTTGAAGCCGTTACACAGAACTGGAGGGACATCTTGTCAACCAGTGTCAGACCCCTCACAGCAGCAGGCTGGCATACAGGGACACAGAAGCAAGAGAAGGAAGTCGGCTTCTGGGCTTCAGGAAATGTCTAACACCTTAGGACAGAAGAGACTGTTAGATGATTTCAAAGCTCACTTAAGCTGTACTTCACACCATCTTATCTGAGAGTGAACAAGGCAGGCAGAGAGGCTCCAAGACTTCCTTTTTGCCAAGAGGCTTCTGTCTTGCCCTCTTCCCTTTGACTTGCTCTGGAGAGAAGGGCTCTGAGCAGGTCTCTGGGGAAATGTACCTTCAAGAGTGCAAACAGCATTCCAGACAACTTACATACGTATCCCATGTCGTTTAATCCAATTGCCACACATGTTGAGGAAGGTATGAGTACCCATTTTACCTTTGAAGAAAATGAAAGCTCAGGAAGCCAACAGAGCTCATGCACAGGATGAATAAAGGCCCGAGAGTCAAGCCCAACCCATCCGATGGTCAGTTCTGTCAGAAATCCTTGCCCTTGAAGCACAAGGATTGAGTTCAATCCCCAGGTCCCACATTAAAAAATAAAACTAAACAAAAAACAAATAAACAAAAAAACATTACCCAGTCATATTGGCGCGCCTTTCATCCCAGCACTCAGGAGGCAGAGGCAGGTGGATCTCTGTGAGTCTGAGGCCACCCTGGTCTACAGAGTGAGCTCCAGGCAAACCAAGTCTGCACAGTGAGACTCTATCTCAAAATGTATGGTAATAAAATAAATGATAAAATAAATTAATTAAAATAAGAGCAGGTTAGGCGATATACGCTTGCTCTCAGCACTGGGGCGGGGAATGATACAGGTAATCCCCAGAGCTCACTGGCCAACCAGTCTAGATGGCACGTTCAAATCCCAAAAGAGACCATGTCTAAAACTAAACAAACACCAATGTTGCCCAGGGGATGGCCGCCAGGGCTGTCTTCCGGTCTTCACATTCATAAGCACACATGTGCACCTAAACAAGCACACATGCACTGAGTCAGTGGTCCTGCTTCTCCATTACTCTGACATTAGATGACTTAGGAAGCCAGGATTGCAAATAGTTTGAGCAAACCTAGTTTTACCCTATATTTTTAGAAATCCGAGTTGTTCTTTGGTACAATAGGAAATTCTCAAGTCTCGCAGCTGAGTCTGGGTGTCAGTGATGAGGCGAGAGCATTCAGGAATGGGAGCCACAGGCACAGCAGAGACCACAGGAGAGCAGATTTACTCTTCTCCGTATTAACGGGCACCAGAATTGTCCTCTGTAGTACAGGGCACTCATGTGGACTTGAAGCCAAGCTATAAAGTACCAAGCTTCCCAGTAGCTGACTGGTGCTTCTGTCCTTCGGACAGGCCGGGAAGAGGCAGCTGGTGAGCTGGGATCTGGACACGTCCTGGGTGGACTTCGTGCAGTTCTACATCCAGATAGGCGGAGAGAGTACCTCGTGCAACAAACCTGACAGCCGAGAGGAGGGCGTCCTCCTCCAGTACAGCAACAATGGCGGCATCCAGTGGCACCTGCTGGCAGAGATGTACTTCTCAGACTTCGGCAAGCCCAGGTAAGCTCCCACCCGGCGGGCCTTCAGTGTGTTCCAGTGGCTATAGACGTTGAATTGTTATTGAAGTGTATCCAGATCGGTGGCCATTCCAAAAAGTCATAAAGCCTTAGCAGGAAAGCCAAGTCTAGAAGTTTTTCATCTAAGCCATTAAACAAAAACCGCTTTGGATTCATACTTAATTCTTTAGAGATGTTAGTTGGCTATGGTAACACAAGTTATCAAAGCACTTCTGAAGCTAAGGCAGGAGGATCTCCTGAGTTCCAAACAGTCAAAGCTACTGTAAGATCTTGTCTCAAGAAGGAAAAAAAAACTTTTTAAAACTGTTCTTAGAGATTTGGGGAAATTTTTGACTCCAAGAAAATCACTAACCATTGATAGGCAAAGACGCTCGAGGGTACAGCAAAGCGAGCCTGCTCTGCCTCTGAGGATTTTGCTTTTGTTCTGTGGCATACACAGTACAGTTATGCAAGATGAATTTTTTTGAGGGGTCAGGGGTCGGCATTTTCACACAACAATACCCAGGCGTGATCCTAGGTGGTATGTGACTATAGTGTTTGGATTTTCTGAAGCTTTTCATATAACCTATCCAAACTTTTATTCTGACAACTAGATAGTATATGGACTGAAACAGCAAAGGCAAAAGCTATTCACGAGTTCAGGACAATAATTCACATTTCATGGCAATGCCTATACCGGCCAACTGGCCCATTGTGTATATTTAAACTTGGTTCCTTTGTGACTATGTAGTATTTGAAATCCTGTTTAATCTTTATAATTTATATGAACATGACTTAAAACTACTCAAGAGAACCATTTTTAGGGTACACATTTTTGTAATATCTTATTTCTAAATTAATGTAGAGATAAAATTATTTTTACATATTATCCACCAATCAGTATTAATTTATGTTAATGTCCTGTTTTATACATTATAACTAAGCCTCGTGTTGAAAAATATTGAAGAAAATGCATATTTAATTTTCACAAATCAAATGTATTTTGCTGCCTAAAGTTTTACGTATTTTTTAGATTGGGAGTTTATAAGTTTGCTGTTTTAAAAAATTGATCCTCTTAAAAGTGACAACTTTCTATAGAGTTCTATTCCAAATATTGTTTTAGCCAGTGTTCTCTGAGGAGACACCATGACCATGGTAACTCTTATTTTTTTTCCTGGAGCTGGGGAACAATCTTATTTTTAAAAACAGCATTTAATTGGGGCTTTCTCACAGTTTCAGTGGTTTAGACCATCATCCTCATGGCAGGCAGCCAGCAGACGTGGGAGCTGAGAGTTCTACACCCCAATCCCCGGGCAGCAGGAAAAGAGAGAGACTCTGAGCTTGGCAGGGCTTCTGAAACCTCAAAGCTCACACTTCTTCCAACAAGGCCACACCTACTAATCCTTTCTGACGGTTTCCACTCCCTACTGACCAAGCGTTCCAATCTACTCGAACCACCACAAATACTATGCAAAATCTTTAATTTACTCAAGCACAGTGACATATACCTATAAAAACTAGTATTGGGAAGGCTAAGGCAAGAGGATCATGAGTTGGAACACAGCCTCTATAGAGTAAGTTTCAGGAGGACCTGTAAAACAATAGTAAAATAAATAGAAAAGAATAAATTGCAGAGGACTAGGTGGATCCTCAGGACCCACAAGAAAAGCCAGACCTAATTCTGATGCTCATGCAGCCAGTGATAGCCAGATAGAAAATGGGGGCCCTAGAGTTCACTGGCCAGGTATCCTGTGCCACTTAGCAATGTTCCAAGCCATTGAAAGACTGTCTCAGGGGTTGGGGATTTAGCTCAGTGGTAGAGCACTTGCCTAGCAAGCACAAGGCCCTGGGTTCGGTCCCCAGCTCCGAAAAAAAGAAAAAAAAAAAAGAAAGAAAGAAAGACTGTCTCAGACAAAAGATGCAAAGTACCCAGAACCACACCTAAAGTTGTTCTCTGTCCTCCACATGCACACATACACATGCATACATGCTCAATGTATACACATGCCAATTGCATAAACACACCAATGTGCAGAGACACACACGTACACACACATGTATACACACACCAATGCACAGAGACACACATGTACACAGATACCAATGCACAGAGACACATATGCATGCACAAACAAAAATTAAATTAAAATAGTTCATTGTGGTAATTTTTATGGAAGGCTAAAGAATTTGACCAGATTCAGACTTCAGATGACACTGAACCAATGGAGAAACTCTGAGCAGGAATGTATGAGAAAAGACTATCATGGCAACAAATGACTAAGCAGTATTGGAAATGACTTTTAACAACAATGCTTACTGAGAACGTCTGTGAAGAAAGCTGCAACATGTCCTCCGGACATTAAAAGACAGCAAATAAATGAGACATAGTGTAGACGCCACAAAGAGGAAACCTGAAACTTACAGAATGAGGATACATCTTCATTTATGTTTGATTCCTACACGTGGCATACTTTGTGTCTATAAACAGAAGCTAACAAAACAGCTTAAATTTGGAGAAAATAAATACAAAGTAATATATATTATATTTTTTAAAATCCTAAAATGAAAAGACACTGTACAAGCAATGGAGCCAAATAGATGACCCAGAAACTGACGTCAGTGAATGGGGGGCTGGAGAGATCTCAGTCAGTGCAAAAGGGATGGCCAGGCTGGAGCCCTAGAACCTAAGTAAAAAGTCAGGGGTACTGGGGAGGCAGAACAAGGGGCTCACTGCCAGGGCAGCCTAAGCAAATCAGTGAGTTCTGACCCCAGTGAGAGACCCCACCTCAAAAGCAAGGAGGATGGCATCGGAAGCAGACAGATGTCTGATGATGTCCCCTGACTGCCACAGCACATACACGTGTGTGCACGCACAAAACACAGCCACGTGCACCTGCACACACATGAACACAGACAGGCACATACACGAAAGTATATGTGAGAAAGAGCATGTCAACTATTAATGAAATGACTGATTAATGATAACTCATGTTAGACGCAGTGGACACTTGGAAAGGGGAATGTTTTTACTGTCGCTTTGTATCATCAAAAGCTTTGAAAACTGATTTAGGATTTCTTGATCTTGGCAACAAAGAAAACGCCTAAACAGAGTACAAACTGAATGGGAAAATAATGAAGAGAAGAACTGCTCGCACAGGAATGCACTGCACGCAAGTGTAAAACCACTTTCGTGTGTTTGTAATCATGATGTCAAGCAGAACAAACTCAGAAGGACAGTTCCAACAAATATGAGAAATAAGGATTGTTGCCCCACTAAGAGTGTATACAAGCTACATTTTAAGCACTAAGACTCCATTTTTAAAAGTTAATGCAAAAAACATGAGCAGAGGAGACAAAAAACAAATACTCATTAAGACATGGGTAATATTGAGATGGCATTGCATAAAATTTCTGTTTTCAAACAGGCTGCATACCATCTTTAATGCTATTTCAAGTGCTCTCTCAACATGAAACAGAAAGACTCTCTCATGCCATCTGTAAACTATTACCACCCTTCGAGGAAGGACTTTGGAAATCTTAAACATCAGTAATTTTTATGACCGGGTAATTTCCTGTAAGAATCTTACCCAAAATCTTATCTAAACCAAGAAGCAAAAGTGAAAATGCTTTGTGCATAGGATTTATTACAGAATTATACATAGTGAGAAAAATATGAAAAGATACACATAGTATGAAAAAATAGTGTGCCTAAAGGATAAAAATTATGTGAATATTAAAATGGCCTTAAATTATTTTTACAAACTTGGGACTTGTTTATGGTAAACATTAAGTTTTAAAATGTAAGGAACTATATTACATAATGCCTATGTACATAACAAATTATCAAATGATGATACACATTAAAATTTTAATAGAGCCCAACCTTATATAGTTTGGTCTTATGCTCACAATTTCTCTTTTTCACCATGAGTAAGAGTTACATTGAATTTTAGTGTAATAACAAGAAAGACAAGTGTTCTAGATGGTTCTTTCTTTTGTTACAATGTTACCATGTTGGTGTACACATGTGTGAGCAGGTGGGCGGCACAGTATAGTCCTATGTGAGTCATCAGACTTGGCAACAGGCACCCTCACCTGAGCTATCTCGACAGCCCAAAATATTTCTTCTAAAAGTTATGACCATCATATGACCAATATGACATATTATGTGATATTGCGTATACATATATACATATACACAGGGTACTTATAGACTTGCAGGCAAACACTCATATACATAAGATAAAAACAAACAGACCTTTTTAATATGTTGTAGCCTTTACACCAAGAAGCCAGTGACTCAGTGTCCATTGAAACATAAGGACAAATGAAATGGACAAAATAAGGATTCAGGATTCCTACTGTAAGTGTCCTGTGTGTGCTGTCCATACTCAAGAGACTTCCAAAGAACCAGGGGTCAAATGAAACTAGACCTTCTCTTGCTTCTCCCTCTGATACTTTACGAGCTTTTAAGAACAGCACAGCTTTCTTCCCAGCCATGAAGGATTTGTTTTTGTGCAGATTTGTCTACCTAGAGCTCCCAGCTGCTGCGAAGACCCCTTGTACCAGGTTCCGCTGGTGGCAGCCTGTGTTCTCAGGGGAGGACTATGACCAGTGGGCCGTCGATGACATCATCATTCTGTCAGAGAAGCAGAAGCAGGTTATCCCAGTTGTCAACCCAACTTTGCCCCAGGTAGGTCTCCCTCATGCTGGAACAGTGTAGACCAGAGAAAGAATGACTGGCTTCCTCAAGAACCCAGTGTCAGACAAGGAATTAGGTGATGTGGATCTAGTTAAATTCCTATGTTCACATTGTTTCTCTTCCCTTCTGCAGTCCTGGGCTGCTAGTTCAGAGATCATTCAGACTTGAGCAAGATTGTGAAGTCTAACCATCAATAAAAATGTTAGTGTGTTTAAACGATAATTAGATACACAGTGGCAAAATAGTTTCGGTTGCTAAGTCATCGAGAGGAAGCATGGGTGTATTTTTAAGTTAGTTTAGCAGGTCTATGTTTTCGTAGAAATGTGAATGGCGTGTGGGCTACGTGTGACAAACTGAGCATTTCCTCCTTGTTTTCGGCGTTATCCAACTGTCCTCCTGTTTGTCTGTGCTGTCCCTTTTAGAACTTCTATGAGAAGCCAGCTTTTGACTACCCTATTAACCAGATGAGCGTGTGGCTGATGTTGGCCAATGAAGGGATGGCTAAGAACGATAGCTTCTGTGCCACTACGCCTTCAGCCATGGTGTTCGGAAAGTCAGACGGAGACCGATTCGCAGTGACGCGAGATCTGACCCTGAAACCCGGATATGTGCTCCAGTTCAAGGTATTTATACAGGAGAGGTCTTCCCGGAGCAGAATACAGATTTTTCATATTCTGTGGAGGAACGAACACACTTGAATGAAGGCTGTGCTGACTTAGGATGGTGAACCTTTTCAGCTCTATTCATTAGGGAAATGGTTGGCGAGTTTTGGGTGTGTTCTCAGAAGTCGTTCCTATAGCATTGCTGTGTATAACTCTCCCATAATTGAAATTAAAATTGGCCGAGTATTTTGATGTGAGGGTGATGTAACGAACCTGTCTTCAAACCGTCCCCGATAAGGCCCGTCTGTCTCACTGATGGTTTGGGGCTTATGTTTGTGTTGTGTATCAGAGGTCTAGTCCAGGACCTTGCGCACCTAAGTGGACTCCAAGCCCCGCCTACGTTTTACACGTTTACTATAACGTTTAGAACTCCGTTCCTGTAATTTGGCTTTGCTCTGCTTTAACTCTCCTCAAATCATGTTGTTTTTCATGCTGTGATAACATGTCAACAGAAAGTAGTGAGTGTTTACCTTGACAAGCTCCTGTCTCAGAACCTAATCAAAATTTCATTGTGTGCGTTTATAATAAAGTCCCACCGGTGACTTCCGGAGTCAAAAGCAATGCAGCTTTAATGAGCTACTACGACGGCGTGGTCCTTATATAGCAATGGGATGCAGACGCTAAATAATTTACACGGGGAGCTATTAAAGAGATCACTTTATGGGTAGCTCTTCAATATCATCTCTGCAGGCCTAGACACAAGGTAGCTGTCACAAATAAAATAGTTAGGAATTGGTAGCCTACCTTCCTGTATTTTGATATTAAACTGCAATGGAAATGTGTCAGTAACTGCACTCGTCTACACGCATGTGCGGGAGACACGTGATGATAATATCACATGCACTCTCTGAGAAGTATTCTGCTGTTTAGCTCATCTCAAACACCTTGGCATGGCAAACATTAAACTCTCAGTGGTGATACTTGGAGGTGGAGTAAGTTGAAGTAAGAGAAACACAGTGAATTTTTCACGTATTCTAAAAGGGTGGCAGCATATAACACTTAAGGGAATCTTAATTCTCACATCACAAGTAAACATCTGGTCATTTGTGCTCAGTAGTTGACGATAGGCATTGATTATGGGTCGGTGATCAATATGTACTAGAAGGCCTTAAAATGGTGTTTGGCATCATGTGTACGAAAGTACACTTCTGGTGCATTCCTGGAAACTGCTCACCACCTGGCAAATACCAGGTCTTAGGAATATAGACACCAAAACCCCGGCCATAGTCCTCAGGGAGCTCAGAGAGGAAAGAATAAGCCAGCAAGGCAAGCATAGGCGTCCAGTCACAGGACCCAGGAGTCCCAGACTTCGTGAGAGAGCCCTGCACAGTGCCTGACAACGTCAAATAGAAAATAGATGGGATGCAGAAAGTAACAGTAGCCAAAAGGATGCATGACACCACATGAAAATCCGCCCACACATTCATTGATAGGGGAAAAAAACTGTCTTAAACTACAGTGCCCAGACCTAGTGCTGTGCTGAAAGGATTCCTTTAACAAAAAGAATACATGGAGCTTCTAAAATTTGAAGTGTTTCTAGACCTTCGAGTGATATCACCACAGAAGCCTCTCCCTGGAGATCACCCACAGGGAGAGCCGCACGCCTCATGCAGTCTGAAACAAGAAGCAAGGGGGACGTTCTGAACACATGATCATTTCAGCTATATAACCAGAATATGTGCCTCTCAGTAAAGGGCAGAAAAACAGAAACAGCTGTGCCAGGGCGGTGGCGGTTGCCTATTTTACAGTTTTTAAACAATGGTCACTTTATGTTGACGGCCATGTGACTTGTGCATACCATCTCTGTGTCGTTACCTAATTGAGTCTATGACATAAACTTGGATCTTTCTTGACACTGATCTTTATTTTTCCTTTTAAAAACAAAAACTGATCTTGAACCAGACAGACAGACAGGCAGGCAGGCAGGCAGGCAGTGCACAGTGCTTGTTCCACAGAAAGCAGAGGCAGACCAGCCTTTGGCCAACCACGTTCTGAAGGAGAGTTGCTTCTCTGCCTTACCGGTCTGTCTGCTCTGGGAATAAGAATGAAAAATACTTCCCGACTCAAGAAACCCAGAAGATGAGGGTTTAGTCCGGCTCCCTATCAAAATGAAACCTTGTAGAATGTACACCGATTCTGGGCTGGATCTTTCTTATCACCCCCAGGTTACACCAACGCGTAGCAGGGACCCGGGCTGCTGTTGCACCCAATTAGATAAATAAATAACACCTTTGAGCCAACCACCGCCTAATCCTGCCCTTCGTTCTAACAGCTAAACATCGGGTGTGCCAGCCAGTTCAGCAGCACTGCTCCGGTCCTCCTGCAGTATTCGCATGACGCTGGCATGTCCTGGTTTCTGGTGAAGGAGGGGTGCTTTCCTGCCTCGGCGGGCAAGGGATGTGAAGGGAACTCCCGGGAACTGAGCGAGCCTACTGTCTATTACACTGGGGACTTCGAAGAATGGACAAGAGTCACCATTGCCATCCCGAGGTCCCTTGCATCCAGGTAAAGCCATCTCTCTCGTTGTGAGCCCTGGCGCCATACGGCCTGGCTGTTCCTCCCCAAGCAGTGACTCGAGGCAAAAATATGTGGATAACTGGAATAGAATCACCAAAAGAGCATCGGTGGGTGGGGAAGCCTGTTTTCTCAGTCAGCTGTTAACTCATTCATAAGCATCTGGTCCTCCCCTGCCTGTCGTGAGTACAGTCTGGGCGCCGGTGTGCAGCAGGGAACAGAAGAGGCTAAGGGTCAGAACCACGTGGCCTTACCTCACGCTTTTGTGATACACAGATTTAGATTAATTTAATGCCTCCTTATGTAGAGTGTCCTTCAGTGTAAACGGTCACTTTAAATAGGCTACCAAAGCAAATAGTAAGAGGAAAATTTTTAAAAACCCGTTGATGGGAGGATGATATAAATGGACAGAACTCGAAGTGAGTCCGGGTCAATAAGGGAGGAACAGACTTAGCTCTCAGCTTCTTGTCAGCTAAGAAACACGGGATCATTTTATCCCCCACGAGTGAGTTTTAAGTCAAAGAATAAAAGCAGGCATGTTCTGATTTTTTTTTGTAAAGATATGTTTGTCCAGGTTCAATATTCTAAAGTAAGTTTACATCGTGTCGTATCAGATGTCGTTGGTAAAAGAGAGAGACCATTGGTTCTCACTGTCACTTTAGGAAAGATAAAGAAACATTCTTCAGGTAGACACTTCTTACTTACCTTCTGGAGCCTTTGACTTCAGAACTGAGGTCATACAAGACGCTGTTTCTGGTGCTTCCTGAGGGGGTTACACAGAGCAGGGATGCTCACTAGAGTCATTCAGCAATGCTCCAACAGTCTTTCCTTCCTGGAATAAGGTAGGCTTATGCCCACATTCTTCCGGATTTGACATAGCCTAATAAACTGGGAGTGAGTGAAGCCCTTGGCTGTCCAGACCTGGGCACATCCTTGGAGCTCCCTGCAGGAACTGAATCTTAGGCTCCAAGTGCAAGAAGCAGAGTCTTTGTCAACCTATGCTAGGTACATAAGCTGAGCAAGAAACAAACTTCTACTGGACTAACTCACGAGGTCGGGAGTTGCTTGTTACCACAGGAGACCTCTCCTGCACTCCGATGTGGTGATGAAGGTAGCTTGTCCTCAAATCTGCTAAGCACTTTTCTGTCTGTAACATTTTCCCGCCTTATTGATCACCGATTGATCACAGATTTACTGAGCACCACCTAGCGGCTCAAGCTAATTGCATTCTCTTCCTCCACCATCAGTTAAGGATGCAGACCTCAAGAACATGGACTTTAGCTGTTGGTGGGCAAATGTTTCCTTGTTAGGTCAGAGATATAAAAATTCTGTGCTACCCTGATAAACTTTAAAGCAGAATCTTCAAATGCCAGCTATTTAAAAAAAAAAAAAAGCTTGATATGAACCCACTTCAATCATCTGATCCATGTCAAGTTACATACAGTGTCTTCGTTTTGTACGTCAGTGTTATGTTGTAGTTTAGCAGAAGAAAATAAAAGAGAGGGACATAAAAGAATGGGAAGGTTCTAGCAGTCAGTCACCGGTCCATAGGAAGCCTGAACATCCCCAAGAAGCTCGCTGACTCAGTCTCCTTGATCCAAGAGCAGTGTCAAGGACAACTCTCCATCACTCACACAGTTCTCTCTGAGAGGAAGTCTCCAGTCCATGGTTTGCAGTGCCTGGTTCTGCGCTGCCTGTCTCCCCGCCTGTGAAATTGTTCACCTCCATAAGAACCTGCGTAATGTTTGCCGTCTGTGAGAGCCATGTCCTCTTGCTCCCCGTACGTCTGAACTGTGTCAGTGCAGCCATTCATTGTTTGTTTGTTTGTTTGTTTTTCTTACCTCAACCACTCTTTGTGGCTTATGAAACCGTGGTCTCAAAACAGCTCCTCCAAATACATAGCTGGAGAGCACCAAGTGGACCTTTGCTTCAATGACAAGAGGATCGGATGATTTAAAGCATCCCTATGAAAACAGAGTTTCCGTGAGGAGTCAAGGAACGAAAATCTTCTTGGTTTCTCCCAGGCTCTGAAAAACGTGGTTAAATCTGTGGATTACAGTTTCTTCACTAGTGGGCAGAATGGCCCAGTTGGTAAGGCCACATGTGAGCAGTCAGGAGAGCCCGGACCTCACATCAGCAAATGTTCCGAGGCTCTCAATATTTGGATATTTTCTTGAGTTTCAGTTTTTGGGAAAAAAAATAAATAAATCTTCTCCATTAGAATCCAGCTTCCTGGCGAATTTGGACTCCACCCAGCTTGCTGATGGCTGGCATTTGTGGTGAAGAGCCCTCTGCTAAAGAGTAGTAAATATGTTCCGATTTACCCCCACGTAAATGAGCTATCAGTTTACTTTCTGCAATATGTCCCGCTCAGGAGGCTCCACACGCGCTGTGCAAAGCTGACAGTCTGAGCACTAAAGCTTGGGGCTGTTTTGCCAGGAGGCAACATGCTTACAATATTTTTTCTAGAACCTCACTCTTCCAGAAGTAATTCTGAGAGGATTTTTTTAAAGGAAGAATTCATGCTCCTATGACCACCGCCCCCCTCCCCCCCTCCGCTGCCCTGGTTCTTGCCTGCAGAAGACAGACACTGGCAGTGGTAGATATATATTGGTACATATGTCACTCCCAGCTCTCAGAGGCACCCCATTGAGGCACAAGAAATCTACAAAATAACTTGCCACAAAGGCTTTCTCTCCACATATTAATATGAAATCTAGATACGCCTTTTGGCTAAACTTTGCCCTTTTCCTTCTTTCTTCACACGGTATGACTAGTTCTTCTTCATCATCATCACCACCACCATCATCATCATGTTATGATAAACATTTTTTAAATTATTTTAGTTTTTGAAATTATAATTACATCATTTTCTTCTTACCCTTCCTTCCTCCAAATTTTCCCATATAACCCTCCTTGCTCTTTCTCAAATGCATGGCCCATTTGTGTGTGTGTGTGTGTGTGTGTGTGTGTGTGTGTGTGTGTGTGTGTGTGTGTATTTCTAAATACATAGGTTTCCCTGGAGAAGACTATTTCCCCACACTTGGCATTCCTTAGTTGCCTGAAGTTCTCTGTGTGGGATCGAGGCCTCCATCCACGTTAGGTCTGTTGTTGTCCTAGTTCCAGTCTTGTTTCCTCCGGCAGCCACGTGGGTGAGTTTTGTGGATGTATATTCCCTAATTCCTAAGGGACACACTCTCGTGACAAACTCTGTTCTGACTCCCGCTGTCTTTCAGCCTCGATCCCTCAGCCTTAGGTGCAGAAGCTGTGTTAGGTGGATTCCTTGGGACTGGGCTGCACAACTTGGCGTTCTGATGGGCTGTGGTTTTCTGTAATTGTCTCTGTCTGTTGCAAAGAGAAGTCTCCTTGATAAGGAGTAAACACTATACTTACCTGTGGGAATGAGAATTAATATTTAGAATGCGGTTAGGAACCCACAACACCACTTATATAATTAATATGTCTATATACCAAATAATTACCGCGTTTCGGAGCTCCCAACCTCATGAAAATACTTCGAGGACAGCCGCATCCACAGATTTCAACAACGTGATTTCTATTTTCATGTTTCTTTCCTTCCCAAACAATCTACGGTTCAGCACAGAACTCGCCTTCCTCATATTCTGTCTGCTGCTCTTCAGGCAAGATCTGGTACCTCGTGGCTACGTCCGTGCTCTCTTAATTATTTCCAAACGCCTCTCCTTATTCCAGCGGCTTTGAAGACACTTGTTACTAACTTGCTTGTGTTCAAACCCAGTGTTGAGTCACTGAGCCCAGAAGCAGGTATCAGTCGCTAGGTGCAGTGGGAGGATATAGAAGCAATCGCACAGGCATGAAGCCTTGGTCCATTTGATACTCCCAGCTCAAGGCCGTCACGGTGATTTTTCTTTGTTCATTCACAGGTAGCAGTGCTGCTAGGCCTCCCATCTTGTTACTGAGAAGTCTCAGAATGAGCATCTTAGAGCTTTAAAGGGAGATGGGGAGGAATGAGGCCGCCATGAGCAGCAGTGGAGCTGTCTGCACAGTCTCTCCCATTCCGTTGTCAATGCCAAATAGCCAGGGCCCCTTTATATGTCCCAACAAAAAGCCTTCTATTTGATAGCCTCAAAAGACTGCCAAATTGTTTGTTGGAACGAAGGAGCCCAGAGGGAGCAGGAGGGAGATAAGAGACCATCATGGCCAGTAAACATGGTCAAACTATAAAATGTTATATACATGTGCAAAATTGTCAAGCATAAATGATTTTTTTTCAAATGGCCTCTCTAGCAATAACCATCAAATTAACATGATGGAAGGGTAAAAATTAACTAAAGGATAATCTCAGTTTATTACTAAAAGCATGGAGTGGGAAAATAATGCAAACAAAAATTTATGATATATCTGGCATCAAAGGTCTTCTGAAGGAAAAAACTGTAAGACCATTGTGCCAGTTCCCTCCTGGATGTTAAACCATTCATGCTGAAGAAATCAGGCAGGTTTGAGAAGTAGGCATGACACCCAGGGACATACTGGCTCGGGTGACTTTGTCTGAGCCCTTTTGCGTTCCTTCCTTTGGTGAGATGTGACTGTAAGAACAGACTTATTTCTCCCAACAGCAAGACCAGGTTCCGATGGATCCAAGAGAGCAGCTCTCAGAAGAATGTACCCCCATTTGGCTTAGATGGGGTATACATATCTGAGCCTTGTCCCAGCTACTGCAGTGGTCATGGAGACTGCATCTCAGGGGTGTGTTTCTGTGACCTGGGGTACACAGGTAAGACCCCCCCTCCCGCCCCGTTCATCATTTTCTGTGGCAAAGAATTCTAGAACTTGAGCATCCAGGCACTTGAGCTGCTAGATGTTCCATAGTCCCACGCTTCCCGGAAAGAAAACCTGCTAAGTCTCACTCCCTAAAGAGAATGTGTGTGTTTGTTCTTTAAAAGCCATCATACTGAACATCCCTTTGGTTCTGAATCATGCCAAACATTGTGGTATATAGTTTTATTTTATCCCATTTGATTCTAAGAATGAATAGCTATCATAGTACTGCTGACCCTGTTTACATTTGAGGAAACTGAGGCAGAGAGGGGGTTTTTGTTTTTCAACAGTTCTTCTTGGGTCACCTAACTAGGCATTGCCAGAAATAGGCCCTGTGCTGTCATACAGTCTCAGAAACCCAAACCAAGTTCTAACCACACATTTATAGGGTCTCCCTGAGCTCTTTAGAATTTCATATATATATATGCTTTTCTCCATTTAAAATTAAACTGCAACATAAAATCCTAAGCCTGAGACTGTCAAAACTGAAAAGAGCTTTATATAAGAGAAGTTGTTTTTACAACACTCACCTTTGGGTGTTGCCATAGCAAAAGTTTCAAGAGAGCCGAGATTAAAGCATAAAATTGGAGAAAATATCTTAAGCTACAAAATCTTCCTCTAAAGTTTTTCTGGCAGTAACATCAAAAGGCTCCTTCCCGGCTTGTCAGTGCTTAGGCCTTCATCTGGCGAGCCACCAAAGACAGACTGGCTCGCTCTTGCAAGCCTCTGCGTGTGTCACAGAGTTCCAAGGACAGCATTTTAAAATTCTGTATTGCCCTTCCTTGCAAGACTCTTAGTAGAAAGTAGATGAGTGGCTTTATGGTGGACACGATCTCTACTCACACAGGCCCTCTAGGTAGGAACAACCATGGACGTCCACCATTCCCAGTCTGCATTTGACAGTGAATAAGTCACAAAGGCTGGGAGATGGCTCAGGGCTCAGAGCCCACCACGATGTTCTTGCAGGGAACTGGGTTTAAATCCCAGCATCCACATCGGTGACTCATGACCACATGTATGTCCAGCTTGTGGGGAGTCTGAGGCCTCCAGCTTCCGCAAGCACCTGCACTCATTTGTACAGATGTCCACACGTGCAGGGATGCACACATACATATGGTTATTAAAACTGTTCTTTGTAAAAGTTAAAAATTGAAGGAAAAAAATGCCAAGCTTCATTGACGTGTTTGTTTTGTTGCTTTGTGATGAGGCCTAATGTAGCCCAAACTGACTTTGAACTTAGAAGGTGGCCAAGGATAGCCTTGAACTTCTGATCCTTTTGCCTCTGTCTCCCAACTGCTGGGATTTCTGGGATACAGCACACTCCTGGCACCAGCTTTCATGTTAGTGATGGTGGCTATCTGTAGGCAGACAGTTGTGCCGTACAGACGCATCACTGCCCACGAGTCAAGTGTGTCTTTTAATACTTCGTGATTCCAACAAGACTTGTCCATGTTTCTTTCCCCGGAAGCTGCACAAGGAACGTGTGTGTCCAACATCCCCAACCACAGTGAGATGTTCGATAGGTTCGAGGGGAAGCTAAGCCCACTGTGGTACAAAATATCCGGAGGTCAGGTTGGGACGGGCTGTGGAACCCTCAGTGACGGCAGGTCCCTCTACTTCAATGGCCTTGGGAAAAGGGAAGCCAGGACAGTCCCGCTGGACACCAGGAATATCAGGCAAGTACCGTTACGGAATATGTTGTGTAATATTTCTACCTGTGGATTACAGAGTGTAAAATATGAGGCCGAGCCTAAGCTGCATGATAAACTGGATGATTACTGAGAGCAAATGACACAGGAGTTTGACGTTAGCGCACATTGGTTGTCCAGGCTTCTATGTCTGATATATATATACATACTTTTTTTCACCTGAGTTTTCAAAAGTTCTACATCATCCTGTAAACTTATATAGTCCCAATGTAAACTGATGAAGCGAATGTATTTTCGACTTTGAATTTTACATCTGAAAATGATTCCTCCGTGTACTTGGCCAGTCCGTCTGTGGTCTTTTACTGAAAAAATTGCCCCCACCCCCACCCCCAGAAAAATTAGATGCCTACCCTGCCACCTACTGGTAGAACCATGAACTGTTTGTCTCTAAGGTCAGACAGAGTAGGAGCACACCTAACAGGAAACTCCCTCTGCTTTTTTTCCATCAATTAAATTACATGGAAATTAGAAGGAAGAAAGGGAGAAAAAGTAGATAAATTTTAGGCGTGGTCGTTACTGAAAATTCAGCATTGCCTTTCATATTTTTTCTGCCGTGAGCCTTTTCCACGTTCCCTCAGCATCCTGTCCACGGAAGGTCTGCCTGTCCAACAGGGTCATGGCTGCCATGACGGAGGCAAAATTCACGCCACACTGGGTATCAGGTGTGGGAAATTTAGGCAGCTCCCTCTAAGTCAGTATCAGACAGGTGACCAGCTGTCCTTCCAGTGACTTTAGCTTCTAAATGGATGATACTGTTTCCCTCAGCTTGAGTTTTTAAGGCCGTATCCTCTAGAATTTTTTTTTTAATTGATCATGAAATTGCATCAGCTGGCACCATGAAATGGAGTCCAACTGTTTTCTTCAGACCACTATACAGAATGAGGTCGTCGTTCATATCCATTAACATTTGAAATGTTTGCCAGAGTGACTTACTATTACCTTTGTCGTGTCTGACTTCAAAAGTGGTACTTGAGAATGACAGGAAACTTTAATTTTTGTTCGTTTGAAACTAAACTGAAGTTTGTGTGTTTGTTTGGTTCCCCCAGACTTGTTCAGTTTTATATACAAATTGGAAGTAAAACCTCAGGTATTACGTGCATCAAACCACGGGCTAGAAACGAGGGTAAGCTGAACCATGTCTTAAATTTTTATAAATTAGCTTGTGTGTTGAGAAGGTGTCTATGCTCTGCATGGATGTCTGTGAACTGTGTGTGTCCAGCTGCTTGTGGAGGCCAGATCCCCTGGAACTGAAGTTACAGACAGTTGTGAGCCACCATGTGGGTGCTGGAAATTGAACTCAGGACCTCTAGAAGAGCAGCCAGTGCTCTTAACCTTTGAGCTACCTCTCCAGCCCCAGGCTACTGTGTTCCGATAGAAAACACAAAGTTACAGAAGCTTTGTCTAATTAGCTTTTTTTTTTCCTCCCGAAGTCTAATGTGGATTTTACAAAGTGGTACTTCAGTTTCCCTAGATCTTCCCCACCCTCTCTTCTGCCTCAGTAAAAATGTTGCTATGCTGACCCTCCACCCCCTAGCTTCGCCTTGTGCTCCCTCAGCCTGGAGTTCATGACTTCCCTGGGTCTAAGCAGAAACAAGTGACATTATTCTAGTGAGTTCTACTTCTCTGTAACTCTCAAAGGGTGGAAAACAATGGGAGAGACTTTTGCATTCGGTGTGAAGGCTAAACTTGTTTGCATAGAGAATGTTTGAACTGTACATTAAACTCTACTTCTGCTCTTGGGCACTCTGGAGGGGACAGAATCCGTGTACTTTTCTGAGCACCTATTTGCCATAACGCAACTGTCTTGGAACTGCTTATGAGGAGTGGAGAGGGAGGCAGAGTGGCCCAGGAACTTGTACACAGGCCTGCAGATAGAGAGTAGACAGACCAGGATTTGAACCACCGGCTCCCAGAAGTAATGCCTTTGGCATCCTATGACTGACCCTTCATTCTCCTGACCTAAACTCTCTCGCTCACTCTTTTTGGTTCCCACTCTCCTCCCCCAAATTATAAGGTGCTTACAGAAGCCCAGCAATGGCTCTGAAACAATGGTGGCTCCCGCATTCATGTGGGTATGCTAGGATTTCTTCAGGAGCCCTGCGTGTGACTGGTTCTTGGCACAAAATCCATAGACTTCTCCAATGGTTCTTCCCCCGAACTTTATCATCTTAAAGCAGCATCGGCTTTTACACCATTACCATCTGAGTGTGTTACCACGTCAGGCTGTGGCTATATATGACGCCCTGGATCGAACCATACCTGGTAGTCAGCAGACTAGGGAGAGCTCTGCTTAGCACTGAACACCCTGTCCGTATCATCCCTGTCTGAAGCTTTCAGTGGTTCCCTGTCTTAGTGTTTTTGCTCTGGTAATTATTCAAATCATCCTTTTGCTGAGGAAGCAGTGTAGAAACTGCAGTAGGCCATGTTGCATTCCTTTGTGTCTTCTTCAGATGCGTATATAATCTGTTCGAGGTCTGATGTGCTGTGGGCACTGCAGATAAGGTATCACCACAGTGTCATCACATATGCAGCAGCCACCGTGAGCTGGGCTGTGCTGAAGTAACAAGTAACCCCTCAGAACAAAATGAAAGCACAATCTTTTCTTCATTGCGCATTGGATTATCTGGTGTCCTCACTCCAGCACTCAAAATGCTAAGGCTCTGTCTGCTGGGTGTCGCCAGCCACGTGGCAGAGAGAACACGTACCGTGTGTAGGCAGGTGAGCAGTCGGGATAGCACGAGTGGCCACCCAACAGCCAGATCTATTAAAAAAAAAATCCCTCGGGTAGTAAACGATGAAGAAAAAGAAAAGGAGAAAATGTTAGACTTTGAGAGAAAGGCAGAAGCAAACTGTTGAGATGGAAAGTTAGCACCTAGGGATGGTGATTTTGATAAAACGGTCTGGCTACCATCTCACCAAGCAAATGACAGTTGATCAGTTTGATCCAACAGAAGAAGTTGAGTATTGCAAAAAAAAATTCCATATTTGTACTCCTGTGCGTATATAAGGTTTAAAAAGGGAATTGTGGGAAACACATACTTATCACTGACGTGGGACTCACTGTAAACTTGCTACACATGCCCTTCGCACTGTGGGGCCTGTCCCCTCAGGATCCTCTTAGGAGCAAGCAGTTTGTTCTCCGCTAGCCCTGAACTGTTTCCTTAGACTTGGCGTCATCCATACAATTCACACGCGTAGGCATTTCTCATCCTTTCAGTGAAGCCTGGTTGTTAGCATGTAAATCTGACTAACTCCTTGAGCAATTCTCTCCCAGTGATGAAGGTGAGGGCTCTTAACTGACTCGAGCTGAAGCCTCAATTTACATACTTGGAATTAAAGTCCAAATTAGGCCGCCTTCAGTAAGACTAGGCAGGATGCAGATGGAGTTGTGGTTTAAAGAGAGAAATAAATGCCTTGCACACTTTAAACATTCAGTGGGTGTGCGAAAATGACTTGGCCCATTCAGACGTACAATGCGTTAGATGGCACAGTCAATGAGGCTTAGCAACTGGCATAAACTGGATTCTGCTGCTCTCCTCCTGACATCCCAACGCTCGAACACTTCTCTGGGAGGTCCCTCCCCATCACAGTTCGGAACTTAAGTTCCTTCTCCGTAGACCTCGTTGCTGTGTGTAAGTAGGCAGGGCTCTCCCCACAAAGCTAAGGAGGGAGAAAGGCAGAAGTCAGATCCAGACGGAGGACACCTCTCCTGAGCGTGCCTCTCTCGCGTTTTGATGAACACCTCAAATCTGTTAGCATTCGCTAATATGCGAATTCTGATTTAGGGGGCTGGCATGCTGCATGACAAGTTATCATAAAGACCAAGTGCCTGAAGGTTCCAAATGTGTGTTACCTCATGATTCTCCTGCAAGGCTGGAGAAGACACTGCTCAGCTGACAGGCTCTAGGTCACTCTCTCATGAGGCTGCAGTCAAGGCAGCAGACAGTCCGGACAAAGGTTGGGAGGCTGCTGAGGGCCGGTGATGTTTCAAGAACTGCCCAGAGGCTTTGTGCAGATTCGCTCTATCCTTGAAGACCTGTCCAGACTGTTAGAATATCTTCTTACATGGAAGTCTGCTTCCTCATTGTTTAGTGAGCCCCGTACTCCTGAGCTCCCTTCCTGGCCCAATCGCTGTGCTTCTAATGGCCTGATTTCAAACACCATGTGGTTCCTACCACAGTCTGCTCATTAGAAGCCAGTTATTAAACCTCTCTGAACTCAGGGAAGGGATTTCGTTTCTGCTCTTTTTAAAAAGGTGTATCTATTCACGGATCGGAGTGCCCTGTGAGTATGTGTGCCTGTATGACAGAAGAGGGCATCAGATCCCATGATTGATGGTTGTGAGCCGCCATGTGGTTGCTGGGATTTGAACTCAGGACCTCTGGAAGAGCAGTCAGTGCTCTTAACCGCTGAGCCATCTCTCCAGCCCTAAGTTCCACCTTTTAAGGAAAGCAGCATCAGTTTGGGAACGTACTTTTAAAACTATAAGTAACAGGACTTATTTCAAATAAGTTGCTTTTGCCTCACAGCCCCTGTTTTCTTCATGAGGTTTAATGTGCCTCTCAGCCCTCCTGACATGCACGTGTCCCCTCCGTTAACGGGACCTCTAGCTCTTCATCCCGACAGCTGCACAGCACACCCAGGGAGGCCCGTTCTCTTCCTTCTCGTCCTCCTCTTCCTCTCAGATCTGTTGTGAACTCGCTGGGTTCTCTGCAGCTCTGTAGCTTTGTCACTGTTCCGTCCCCTGTCGGGAGGAGCACCTGCACTGTCACGGGCTGCCAGTGTGCACCGAGCTGCTTGCTCCCCAGCCCAGTACGTCTCAAAACGTGGTGCTGATCACGTCTTTGTTGTTTAATGTTACAGTGGGTGGAGGAGCTCTAGCTGGTCAGCGGGTATGTGTACTTAAGTCACATGTGCCACAACGGAGTCATAACTTTTCAAGAGTTAAAATATAATAAAAGATTCAACATCTAGAACTTTCCTGGGCATGGTTTCTATAAATGCTTAAGAACCAGATCTGCGTCCCCCCAACTGTGATTATGAATATTCAATACCAATTTACAAATAATTGTGGAATAAGCCATTAGATAGATGCCCTCTGCTTTCTCACACAGGTATATACTCATATATATTCATATGGATATATAGATATACCCATAAATATTCATATGTAGGACATACACACATGTATATATATCCGTATGTGTACGTATATATAATCCCACAACCTTATCCGTAGCAGTTTCCTCCTTTGTTGATCGTTAGCCTTCCTTTTTGTCCCCTTTTAAATGACATCTCTGGGAGAAGTAGCAGCAAGGGTAGCGGGTGACATCTCTTGCTGCCAATGTGTAGCTCCCCAGCTCTTGCACCTTGTGATGGGGGTGGGGGTGGGGGATGGGGATTTGTCACTGGATTTGTCACTGGAGAGCAGAGAGCAGATGACACAGGCACAAGGAGGAGAGTACGGAGCATAGGGAAGGGAAGCGGCACTGGAGAGGCCTGCGTCTTGCTGCTTTACTCTTGAATAAGCTGGCCTCATTCAGGTTTCACTAACCAAGGTCTGTCAGAGTATGAAGTGCTGGTTAAAGGGTGTCTGCCTAACAGACTTCCCGGCTAAGCACAGCTTGCTGCCATCGTGTACAAGCAGAGCAGCCCATCTTGTGCCAGAGAAATTAAGCTATTTCTTCGGAGTATATAATGACTCCCTGAGACTTTGTGATGCTGGGGATAGAGTCTGAATTTCCAGTCCATCTCTGGAGTGACTTCCTAACCAGCTCAGTCATCATTCCCACAGAGCCAAGTGTCTTCAAAGGAGCTTATGTATTTCTTGTCTCCATTTACTGGGAGTGAGCGCATTAGAAACTGTCAGGAAATTGATGGGCCTTTGAGTCTCCTAATTCATGCCTTGTAAGTTAGATGGATGAGTGTTCCCTCTCTGAGACACCATCTGGAGTTGCTGCAGTTCTGCTGTTTAAAAAATAATAATAATAACCATTCCTTGCCTCTAAGAAAGCTGTCTCAGTCACTGAATTGTGTCTTGTAACTCAGGGCTTGTTGTTCAGTATTCAAATGACAATGGCATACTCTGGCACTTGCTGCGGGAGTTGGACTTCATGTCGTTCCTGGAGCCACAGATCATTTCTATTGACCTGCCTCGGGAAGCCAAGACACCTGCCACGGCCTTCCGGTGGTGGCAGCCGCAACACGGTGAGCTGTGCTCTTCCGACTTCCTGGTGGCTTTGTTACCCATAGCCAACGTGTACTGCATGAGTGTGTTAATTTACTGTCTGTTTCCAGACAATTTGATTTAAACCCGTAGTCACAGAGATATTCATACTGCCGTGTAATGAGCCTGCTCCAACTCGGCTGTTCATTCGATTGCAGGGAAGCACTCAGCCCAGTGGGCTTTGGATGATGTTCTTATAGGAGTGAATGACAGCTCTCAAACTGGATTTCAAGATAAATTCGATGGCTCCATAGACTTGCAAGCCAATTGGTATCGAATCCAGGGAGGCCAAGTTGACATTGACTGCCTCTCTATGGACACCGCCCTCATATTCACCGAAAACATAGGTATATATTACTACCGTATAACAGAAAGGTATTTGATTAACTATAGGACTAAATTAACTAAAACTCAAAAGAAATTTTCTACTATAAAATTATGCGCTTAACTTCCTGTGCCGAGAGAGAGGCTGGGGACAGAGAGCAGAGTGTATATCGTCCTCCAAAATGACCTGGTCACCTGGGCCTGTTGGAACTTTCTTTCATGGAACATGAGGAGGAGGGGGAGAAGGAAGAGAAGAAGGGGGAGGAAGGGAGAGAGAGGGAGGGGAGGGGGAGACAAGAGGGGAGGGGAGAGGAGAGGGGTGGGGGAGAGGGGGGAGGAGAAGAGGGAGGGGGAAGAAAGGGGAAAGGGGAGGGAAGGAGGGGGAGAGAGGAGGGGATGGGGAGAGGGAAGAGGGGGAGAGAGAGGAGGGGGAGAGGGAGGAGGGGAGGGGAGAGGGAGGAGGGGGAGAGAGAGGAGGGGGAGAAGGAGGAGGGGGAGGACTTAAAGGCAGAGAAATATGTCAGAGGACATCCCTGTCTTTTGTAGTTTGCAAAAATGAAAGTTTATAACTCTGCGAGTCCTTCTTAAGGTGGCAAAGGTCTCCAACTTCATAGTCTGCCATGTTCCTGATTCTGTGGTGACTGTATAAAAACAGGAAATATGAGAAGAAGATCGCTGCAAATCTGAGGCACTAAACACAAACTGTTATTTGGGTTTTCTGTGGGCAATGTGATCGCGATCATGAGCACCACAGAAAAGAATTCTGCCGTTAAACCTCTGTTCTTGTTCTTGTCCACGTCTTTGGTAGGCAAACCTCGCTATGCAGAGACCTGGGACTTCCATGTGTCATCCTCAAGCTTCTTACAGTTTGACATGAGCATGGGCTGCAGCAAGCCTTTCAGCGCCACCCACAGCGTACAGCTCCAGTACTCCCTGAACAACGGCAAGGACTGGCATCTTGTCATCGAAGAGTGTGTCCCTCCAACCATTGGCTGCGTGCACTACACAGAGAGTTCAACTTACACGTCGGAAAGGTTCCAGAACTGGAGGCGGGTCACCGTCTACCTTCCACTCGCCACCAAGTGAGACTTGCCGCTTGACTTGACCTTAGGTTTCTGTCACCTGATTTGAAAATAATAGTGATTCCACTGGGGCACAGTGATGCTGGGGTGGTCAGCAAGGAAGGTCCCAGGAGGGAGCCTGGTACACGGGGCCTTGGGTTGCTGTTTTAAATGTAACCAGGGAGTTCCAGCGGCTGTACTTGTGGTTACTTCCTCATGCAGTTGTTCCCTCGTTGCATTCTCAGCTTCGCTATGCACTATAAATCCATTATCCTGCATTAAGCCCTTTTCCGTGTTAAATACAGATGGAGGCATCTTTTCCTGGTACAGTTCAGATAAGACATGCAAGCAAAAAAAAAAGAAAGAAAGAAAGAAAGAAAAAATAGGGGGAAAGCCTAAGACACTGTATTAATTTTTTGTTATTATTTGTCTGAAATAGTTTTCCATGGACCCTCCCAAAGCCTAAAACAATGCCCACTTATACCTCATCCATTCACTTTTGACACAACATTTATTGAATACCGATTTATTTTTAGTGTCCTGACACCTGATGAATCGATCGATGCTAGACCCAATGCTATTACTTAGGCTAGCGCGCATCTAAGCATCTGTTTATCACGGGAGATGTTAACAGAGGTACTGCACGAGACCCTGGACAGCCAGCCTAGGGGGCAGGGCTTATGCAGGAGAAGAGGATTGTGGGAGGTCATACCTGCTGCTGCAAAGCAGAGCAAAATTTAGAGGCCAAAAAAAGCAAGAGTTGATGGGGGAAGTTCAAGGATAATCGTGAGGCAAGCCGTAGGAACAGGGTAGCACTGGCAAAGAGGATGTAGGTGAGGCTAGCGCTGACGAAGAGGACCATATGTGGGGCTAGCGCTGGTGAAGAGGGCATAGGTAGGGCTAGCGCTGACAAAGAGGACCATACTTGGGGCTAGCGCCGACTAAGAGGGCGTAGGTGGGGCTAGTGCTGGTGAAGAGGGCGTAGGTGAGGCTAGCGCTAACGAAGAGGAATATACGTGGGGCTAGCGCTGATGAAGAGGGCGTAGGTGGACAGGCTGCATCCGCCATCATCAGTGGCTTGAATTTGACAGTGCACGTGATGAGTGACCATCGTAGTGTTGTGCAGAGTGACAATGCCATTACATTTTCATCTTCAAGCCGCCATGCTTGTCAGTGCCTCAGAAGGAGGGAGAACCTGTGCTACTTGAAATGGCACCTCCGAGAGTCCACCTTTGGTAGACCGTGTTCTGTATTCCGAAGAACTATGTCCTTTTCCGAGCAGCTCTTCCTCGGCAGCAGCTGCTGTTTTGTGGCAAGGCTGCTTCCGCGTCCGGAGAAAGCGCTCTTACGACCTAGAGTACCGTTTGCTTTCTCACTGCTCTTACTAAATACCCAACAAGGGGTTTAAGGAAGGGCTTATTCTGAGTCAGAGCTCCAAGGTAAAGGCCATCCTGGCAGGGGTGTGACAGCAGCTGACCACACTGCCTCCACAGCTGACACCCTACAGAAGTCAATGTCTCTGCTCTGCCTTCTCCCTAGTCTGGGCCCTACTCCACCCGTGGCACTGCCCATGTCTATACCCACTGTCCCTCTCCAGTTAAATCTCTCTGCACACACCCTCACAGGTACTCCCAGGTGTGTGTTTTCGAGGGGATTCTAAATCCTGGGAAGTTGACAATGAAGATTAGTCATTGTGTTTACTATATCCCCAATAGCAGACTAGTCACACTATAGAAAACAGGGAGCTGTATCCAGTTCTTAGCTTTAGAGACAACGGGTCTAGGATCCACATAGAAAACACAAACACAATAGGACCCCATATACCAGAAACCATTTCGAGTTTCTATGTAAGGCTCCAATTTTTCCTTCGTTGAAACTTTGGTCCTTTTCCTAGCACCTAACACCAGTAGAAGGCTGAAAGCAAACGCTAAAATTCTTCATGAACCTCAAAACACAATTCCTGATTTCCATATAATGCTTCTGCAAGTCGATTTTCCTATGAGAGAAGTGGCAGAATGTTTGGGTAGCATTCATTCCGTTCTCCTCTCGGTGGGCCAAGAGGAGAGAGCATTTACCTCTTAGTGTGCAAAGTAAAGTATCTCAGAGGAGAGGAAACTGGACCGTGGAAGAGGGTGCTTCAAGGGGAAATAAAACAGATACCCATGCTTTCAAAACTGCCTATCAAACCAACGCTGTGGGTGTTTGTTTTTCTTTGTGTTTGGTTAGTTCTCCGAGGACTCGGTTCAGATGGATTCAGGCCAACTACACCGTGGGAGCAGATGCCTGGGCTATTGATAATGTCCTACTGTCCTCAGGCTGCCCTTGGCTGTGCTCAGGACGAGGGATTTGTGACTCGGGGCGCTGTGTGTAAGTTCATAAATGGACGCTTGCCTTGTTTGCAGTGCCACACGGAAACTGGCTTGCTGACGTCATCGTAAATGATGCTTTTCCTCCTCCCGTTTGTTGGTAGGTGTGACCGGGGCTTTGGTGGACCCTTCTGTGTTCCTGTCGTTCCTCTCCCCTCCATTCTGAAAGATGATTTCAATGGGAACTTACATCCTGACCTTTGGCCTGAAGTGTACGGGGCAGAGAGGGGGAATCTGAATGGCGAAACCATCAAATCCGGAACATCTCTGATCTTTAAAGGGGTAAACCGAGAGTCCTCATGCTCCTCTCATCCCCCTGAGCCCCACTGCTGAAGGCAGATACATCTGGGTCTCTTCTTTGCTCTTCCTCCCTCCCTCCCTCCCTCCCCACTTCCATCTTGTCTCCGAGACGAGGCTGTGCTGGGTCTAGCATGCTCAGTTTTGATGGTAATTTGCACATAACCCTTTCCTCTGCTTTGGAGATCAGACTCTTCTTACTTTCCGCTGGAATTAATACATAAGAACACAAACCTATGTGCAAAATCTTCAGAATTTGGTTACTAGAAGAGAATATTTCATATTACTGAATTTTTATCTTACAGTATTTGTAAACGATTTTGTGAAATGTTTCCTTTTGTTCCTTCTCTTTTTCCTTTTTTTTTTCTCTTTTTTTCCTTGTTGTTGTTTTGTTCCTTTTCTGTAAACCTCTTCCTGCCAGGAGTGGAGTAGAATCTTTACTTAACAGTGACTTTAAGCCATGTTAACGTGCACGCTCAGACATCGTTAATGTGCCCTTATAGTCGTCTGCCCTAGATGTCTCGTTAGAGAAGCATTAAGCAGCCGAGTGATACTGTGTGCGCATCTGGCACCTCTCCATGTGTGACTGCATGCCACATCCCGTCCCTCTCAGCGAGGAGAAATTGACTAATCTAGGTGTGCAAATGAAGTCCTTGCTGAAAGCCGGCATGGGTTTCTGTATAACCTTAATGAGTCCGACCAAGTACTGAGAAAATTAGACACCCTGGAACTTTTTCAATTACAGCTAATAAAAATGCCAGTTAGCATACTCACTTGAATCCAAGTTCTCCTCAAGTTCTGCATGAGTAGAGAACTACTTTCTGACCTGAGAGATGTATAAGCCCCCAAGAGTGCTGATGGACCAGAGACACTGAGACAGTACACGGAAACCCCTGTTCTAGATGGATTAGTCTTATCTAAGAACACGGAGGGCCCGTGACCTCCAACTTGACCCTCCCCATTCCAAGCAGCCGACAAAACCAAAAGAAAGAAGCCTCGCAACTCTCCTGCTTCAAAGGTCTTCACGTGATAAATTTTCCAGCAATAGAATGACCCTAGTCCTTAGGACTTACAAGCAAGAAAGGCAGGTAGGAAAGGAGGGGCTGTTTTCCCTTCAGCCATGCAAATGCAAGAGCAGCAAGCATTACGCCTGCCCTGTGTTATCCATCAGCACTGCACGGTGTGGACAGCCCAGTGCGCTCCCTGCAGTAGGCGGCAGTGTGACCTACAAAGGCACTCTTTCGTGAAGAAAGGAAACGATGGCCTCTCTGAATGGTACAGATTCAGGAGTATTCTCCGCCATTAAAACAGCTTATTAGAGAAAAAAGAATTCTTCGTGTTTGGCACAGGATCCCTGAACCTGGTAAAAGAGAGGGACAGAAGCCAGTCTTTGTAGCAATGGTGGTTGATAGCAGCACCACATGAAATCCCATGTGGGTGCTGAGCTGGAGCCACGGCTGCCAGCATGCACGACGGAGCCTGGAGGTTACAGAGATGCCCGTATCCTAGGAACAGCAGTGTAAAGTCGGTCCTTGCACAGTGGCTGGGCTTGCCCTTCCGACGGACCGGTTTCATACTTAGGTTCCTTAGCCAGTGGGGAAGAGTGAGGACCCTTTATCTTGGCGCCAGCAAAGGACATCAATCAGGGGACTCTCTGAGCTGCCTGAGGATGCTGCCCTTGCTCTCAGCCCCAGTTTTCATGGGGTCTGAGCTAGGAAAGAACTTGGGGTACTGTGCTTGCCCGTGCTGAAGGGGGAGGGAAATACACCAAACAAGACATGAAAGGCGGGCATCCATTAGGCACCGCGCTAAAGGCATGAACTGAAGGCATGAAGGAAAAAGAAAATGTACGGGTCCACAGCCTTTCATAGCTACCTTCAGTCTCAGAAGTTTATGATCATGACGTGTAAAGAGATGAGAATAACCGAGTGGTGTTTTTCATTACACTACCCAGATACCTCTTGGATTCTAAATGCAAAAGGAAATTGTTTCTTCCTTTTATCCAAGTTAAAAATGAGTTAGTAGATAAGACACTGATCTCTCCTCCCCTCTCCCCTCTCCTCCCCCCCCTCCCCTCTCCTCCCCTCCCCTCCCCTCCCTCCCTCCCTCCCCCTCTCCCTCCTCCCCTCCCCTCCCTCCTCCCCCTCCCCTTCCCTCCTCCTCCTTCTTCTTCTTCCCCTCCTCCTCCTCCTCCTCCTCCCTCCTCCTCCTCTTCCCTCCTCTTCTTCTTCTTCTTCTTCTTCTTCCTCTCTCTCTCTCTCTCTCTCTCTCTCTCTCTCTCTCTCTCATTTGCAACATGAGAATAATATCTTTCTCTGGGGAATACTTACTAAAGTAACCATTAAACCCAGCATCCAAACATACGTTTGCCATTGCAGCTGCTGGAGACAGTGGTCTGAAGTAAACAGAAACTTTACTTCTTGCTAATTCAGTGCCCGGCCTTTGTTAGTGGGTGATTAGGGAATCGGTAGCATTACAGCCTCAGACTACAGGAAAGTCTTTGCTCGGCAGGCTCAGCTGAGAACTTGAAAGCCTGTTTGGACCTTGGAATCTTGGCATAGTGAAATGCAACTCAGCGGCTGTCACCGCAGTCCTCTCCATCCATGACCCCCCCAACCCCCACCAAAAAAAAAAAATACCCTTCTGAGAAGGCAATTCCAGGCAACCAGAAGTAGTTAATTAGCAGAAAAAATTACTAAAGCTAATGTGATCGTTTTCCTCGTTGTGTGGCTTCTCTGCATGAGTGGTTACAGTCTAGGCATGGCGGCCTGCCTTCCTTCTGCCTTATTTAACTTGGCCAACTGGGGCGTTGTGTCAGCCTGAGGGAGAGCCTCCTGGGGCTGACAGGGTAGGCAAAGCAGCAATGAGTTCCCAAGACTCCTCGGAGCCCCGGAAAAGTTAGCTATTAGCTCTTGGCCTCCAGCAGGAGTGCTCTGCACATTTTTTTTAATCTTTTTCCTCCTCCCTTCTTCTACAACATGCTGTGATCAAAGGAGACTGTTTTAAAATCTCCAGTAGTGGACGATGTCATCACTCTCATACCACTTTTAATAAAAGCCACAGAAAAGTATGAATTGGCAGCGGACAGTGACACTGTGTTGCTTAAACACAGAAAATGAAGACCGTTGGGAGAAAGAGAGGACCCTTCCCTTTTCCTTTTAAGCTGGACAAAACATTGCTGCTCATCATGTGTAACTCTCATGTCTGACTACGTAACTGTCACTCGGCTGGTTAGTATACATGGCCTCGGGAATTCTGCCGGTGACGTAAGCTTCCTTTCCCTTTGTTTGCAGGAGGGACTAAGAATGCTTATTTCAAGAGACCTGGATTGCACCAATACCATGTATGTCCAGTTTTCTCTCCGATTTATAGCAAAAGGTAAGCTGTCCCTGTGGCATGCACCATTTCCCTCTGAAAAGCACTGTCCTGTGCACAATCTCCCGTGAGGGCCTAAGTTTCCCTGCTCACAGGTGGTCTTTAACACAAGTTCCTCTACCACAGTGCCGAGATAACTACTGTTTTAAACTGTTTAATGCAGATGGGGTTACCGTGCTAGTTGGTAAACACACCCCCGTGTCCTCGGACCCCTCTGCCTCTGCATTCCAGCTACTGGAATCTTAAATTAAGAATTATTAATCTATCAACGTATGATGTTAATTGTACAGATGTAAATCCTCCCAGGACACTGCTCAATTTTCTCTCTGACTTCTCATACCTCATTAAATAATTTGCCTTAAAAATAATGTCACTGTGGATATAAGACATTTTCGAAGGATTTTTTTATTTATATTCTCTTGATTTGAATGTTTCAGCCTTTGCAAGACTGATGTCAGCAGAATGAATAAGTTTTCATTTTAATTTGGTATCTTATAGATAGATAGAGATAGAAATAGATTATATATATATTATATATATGTATGTGTGTATATATGTATATATATGTATATACATATGTATATATATGTATATATATATGAGAGAGAGAGGGAGAGAAAGAGAGCAGGCACATGTGTGCATGTGTGTTCTACACATCTTGAAGAGAAAGGATGTCTACGTTTGGATATTTTTAGAATATACTCATACTAAAGCTTGACCAACAATTGCTCTCAGCTATCACTGAAGCATTTGGAGCAGAAAGTCTCCAGATTATAACCCAGCTCATGTTCTGATGATGCCCATAGGATAGCTCAGAGCAGGCTGTCCTCACCACGGTACCCGTTATGCCTGTGCTGTCTTCTCCCCAGGTACCCCGGAGAGGTCTCACTCCATCCTACTGCAATCCTCTGTCAATGGGGGGATCACCTGGCACCTGATGGATGAGTTTTACTTCCCTCAAACGACCAGCATACTTTTCATTAATGTCCCCTTGCCGTACAGCGCCCAAACCAACGCTACGAGATTCAGACTCTGGCAGCCGTACAACAACGGTAAAAATGCACGTGTTCTGTCTGACCAGCACTGACGGCTGCATGTTAGCCTTCCCGCTCCTCTGTCATGGAGAAAGGCTGCCCGAGAGGCACACGGGCAGTGTGTGCCCCTCACGTTCTGCGTGCCTTCCCTTTGACCATCCTCAGGGAAGAGCCAGTGTTCTGTGACTTTGTCACCTCTGTTGTAGTTGACTGATAAATTCTCCGTTTAGTTTGCCACTGTTTCGGTTCAGCTGAGACGTCTTCCCCTCTACTCCCAGGCTAGCCCAAAACTCACTACGCAGCTCAGAACAGATTTGAACTCAAGATCGTCTCCCAGTTTTGCCAGGATTACAGGACTTAGGCATTTTGTTTTGCTTTGTTCTGTTTTGTTTCTAATAATCCATCGTTACCGTTAGTTACCAGTAACAACTCCATTCTGCTGAATTTATTTCCGATTCACCACTCTTATGAATGGCATTTCACTAGTGAAACAGATTATTGTGAAAAGGTAAAAGGAATTTAGACCCATCCAACAGTGCCTTACATCCTTGTCGTATCCAACCGGATCTCACATTTTCAGGAGATTTTTCAAATTTCCAGCTTTCATTACTTGTTAGAGTTCTACTGATGTTGAATCTAAAGGGCCAGGCTTTTCCAGAACATGTACCTAACTGTCTAAATAAGTACAATTATACCATACTACGCAGGAATAACAGAAACAGGTATGAAAACGATATTTCTAGCTCTAAAATGTAACCCATATATATTTCTTTTATAACAAGTAAAAAGTAAAATTTCAGCATGCTATAAGATGGCTGAGGTCATGGCAGAATTTTGTTTAAATGTATTCATGTATGACGGTATAAACTGCCATGAACTTTTATAAAATGTATGTAAGGATCTTAGATAAGAATCAAACAGAACTCTGAAGAAGGGAAAAAAATCCAGAAGATGGACCCATGGTACATCTGAAATGCTTACTTTTTTTTTTTTCTTTTGTGTCCATCAAACACTTCCAAGCCAAGACGATGAAGGAAAGCAACTAGAATTAGGGCCATGACGGGAATGGAGAGAGGCAGGCAGGTGGCCCACTTTAAAAAGCAGGTTATTGCATGGACTCCTATGCATAAATCTGCTTTGATACATCGCCAGACCCGCGCTAAAGGCAACATCTGGGGAAGGTGCAGGAGACTGAGACAGATGGACGCTCACAACACATCCACTGTCAGGCCGAGTTACCATCTCCTCCTAAACAATGCGGGGTTCCCACGTGGGGATGGCACCCACCCATAGTGAGTGGATCTTCCCGCATCAACCTAACTGAGGTAGTTCTCTCTGGGCATGCCCAGAGGACAGCCTCCAGGTGATTCCAGATCTTTCAAGTTGACAGCTGACGTGAAGCATCCCAGCATGGTTTTGAGTCCTTTCCTCAAGTTCAGTGCTTTCCAAAAGCAGTCTACCTCTTGCCCTTCTCACTACAATATAACAATCCTTAAACACTTGGAAGTTTACAAGAGCACTAAGAAAAGAAATATAGTATTGTATCTTACTGCACTGATATCATGGTTGACTTTTAAAAACCACCAGTCACCCCTTGACTAGGTAGTGGACCCCAGTTCTAAGCCACGGCTGCCAGCCTCACAGATAGGTGTCTGACAGATTCCCCAACACCACACTGCTGGAGAACAGGCCACAGCAAATCTCTGCCTGGCAGGACAGCACACGTTCACACACTGCTCATCTTAGCCTCCTGAGCGGCTGTTCTGGGTCGTTTAATATGTGTGCAAGCTTATTTTCTTCGTACCCTGATTGCTGTGCATGTGCTGCCTTGAGGCCTGTGAGTTCTGACTGAAAAGCATATGCTAAAACCGCTGTCATTGGGGTTTTCCTGCCTTTTGCTTTCTTTCAACGAACAAACAAACCTGATGATCTTCTTCTTCTTTGGAAAAACCTGATTTATCCCAAACTGTCTCAGGTAAGAAAGAAGAAATCTGGATCATTGATGACTTTATTATTGATGGGAACAATCTGAACAACCCCGTGATGCTGCTGGACACGTTCGACTTTGGGCCCAGGGAAGACAATTGGTTTTTCTATCCAGGTGGTAATATCGGTCTTTACTGCCCGTATTCTTCAAAGGGAGCTCCGTAAGTATTTAACTGAAAAGCTAAAAGTAAAACCACTGTTTTCACACAAATCAGGGGGAATGTTTGCCTAAACGATTTCCTTGTTGCTCTCTTGGTAACCAGTGAGGAGGACTCGGCCATGGTGTTCGTTTCAAACGAAATCGGCGAGCACTCCATAACCACACGCGACCTAAGTGTGAACGAGAACACCATCATTCAATTCGAGGTATTGACTCTGATCTCCTAAAAATGCTTTAAGTTTTATATTGACCAAAGCCTCAGCAAGAAGGAAGTCTTTACGGTGACTTCCTCTTAAGGTCATGGAAGGCTTGTGCCATAACTCACTTTTACTATCAGACCAATGTTCGTTTCAGAAATAGAGTTGCTTGTAAACATGGTTCTGTCCTACCTACTGCAGAAGGTGTCGAAGTCATTACTTTTAAATTAGAAAACTGTGAAGGATGCTATTGTGGTCTTGTTATTCTCACAGTTTATATATAAAATGAGAGTGTCTTAAGACCTAGGTCAATCCAACTATCCTGTCTACTGTATCCTCATACTAAGAAGGTCTTTATCATGCTACTCCATGATATAAATAATGAAACAGTATCACACTATTTTTACAATCTTAAGTATACCATATATATATATGTATATATATGTATATATATATATTAATTATATGTGTGTGATTGACATTTCATGCATTCCTTATATTTGTCAAGAAAGTAAATTTGCATATTTAAACCCTTGGTAAAACCCACAGAATCAAAGGCTTCTTGTGCCAGTGTTCTAAGTAGTGAACACTTTTCTAATCTCTAACTTTGTTATATTTCCTGATTTTATGGTTTAAATGCTAAGAAAAAAAATAGCACTTTTGTCTCTTTTAAGAATTGAGGTAGAGGGGTTTGGGGATTTAGCTCAGTGGTAGAGCTCTTGCCTAGCAAGCACAAGGCCCTGGGTTCGGAAAAAAGAAAAAAAAAAAAAAAAGAAAAAGAAAAGAAAAAAAAAAAAAAAATTGAGGTAGAAATTAGTCCCTAGAGTTGAAAGGTTCACCAAGTTCCAATTGTTTACTCATTGGAAGGTAAAGGGGTAAACATGTCCACTTGCGGTTCTCCCCTTCCACTCAGCTCCCTGCATATTAAATAATCAGTTACTACAGAAGCACAGTAGTAACATAGTGAACATCACACTGGGAGGATACGCTCTGGTACAGAAAGAGCCAAGAAGGAGCTTACCAGGAAGGGAAGGAGGGAGGGAGGATGGGAAAGGGGAGGGAGGGGGGAGGGAGAAAGGAGGGGGGGAAGGGAGAGGGAAGGAAAAGGAAAGACCAAAGGTTACAAATTTGCCATTTGGACAAAGAACTTACATACCGAATGTCCAACAAGTGGGCCAGAGTTTTAGTATGTAACTGTGTTACATTCTGGAAGTTACAGAGTAGATTTTAGGTTCCTTACCCCACACCACATATGTTTAGACAAGAATGCACGTACAAAGGGAAGGTTGGTTTTCTTAACTGTAACTGTCACTTGTCCATATATGCTGACTCAAAATTCTTCCCATCCTGAATCGAATTTTTGAGAATCTTCTCTGATGTGAGGGGGAAAGTAGCAATCACTGTGTTCTATTTTGTTTTTATATTGAATGTGTATGTTGACGATTCTCCAAGTTAAAAATGACTGGAATTATTTATAAAGTGTCATAAGAAAGAAAGCAGGTGTTACCACACAAGACTCATAAGGAAGCCAAGAGGTGGGATTAAGAAAACACTCTTCATTATGGTTTTATTGGCTTGACAATAAAAAAAGAAAAATGGGCCAGAGTTAAATTAGGAATTATCTCAACCTTTCCCTTGTTCATTTCCTGTTTCTCATAACATGAGAGAAAATGGGGTTTTTTTATATGGCCCTTTTTAGGAGTCCTTTTGAAGAAAATATAGTTTAGAGGTAATGTATGGTGTCACTTAGGGAACAGATCTTCCAGAGTGAAATATTTCAGTAAGACCCTTCTCAGGGATTAAATGGGCTCCAGGGAACGTAGCCAGTGTGCGGGTACCTTGCTCCGAGATAATCTGCACCGAGTTTTCTTTCATCCCAAGATCAACGTTGGATGCTCCACTGATAGCTCGTCTGCTGATCCGGTCAGACTGGAATTTTCAAGGGACTTCGGAGCCACCTGGCACCTGCTGCTGCCGCTCTGCTACCACAGCAGCAGCCTCGTCAGTTCGCTCTGCTCCACTGAGCACCACCCCAGCAGCACCTACTACGCGGGGACCACCCAGGGCTGGAGGAGGGAGGTCGTGCACTTCGGGAAGCTGCACCTTTGCGGGTGAGGATCTGCCACTTGGCACCGCGCTTGTCTCCCGTTTGGTGACTGCCCTTCTAAAAATTATTCAGGGAGAAAATTCCACGTCGCGTTTGTTTTCCGTCCTCAGCCTAAAACAGACCAGTTAGACGTTCGAAGCAGGAGGAGGAGACGATATGACTGCGTGTGCATAGTTGGAGGCTAGAGTCAAGAGCGTGCAGTGGGTGGCGTAGCTTGAAATCCGTTTCCCCATGCACCTCTAGCAAATCGAAAGGAAGTGAGACAATGCATTTCTCTCGTAATGGCGCCCCTCCTCCCTCGGGCTCTCACCCCATGCTATAAATACAGTAAAAACGCAATGCGTTCACACACACCCCTATGGGCATGTATGGAAGCTGGAAGGCTACAGCTGATTCCTGGCATCTGATAAAAGGCATTAACACTTTCCCCTGAGCATTTTTTTACTTTCTCAATCCCTCTTGGTGTTTTTTTGTGACATTATACTTGTCTGTTCCGTGGAAAAGCTATTTGGAGATACAGGACTTCAACTCCCATAGAGAAGAAGTGATAACTGTAGTTTCAAAAATAAAACTTTATAACAAAGGAAACAGCAGGGACATCAGCAAAAAAGCCACCTGTCTCACCCTCCCTGACGCTGTGCCCCTTCAATACAGTTCCTAGTGTCGCGCTAACCCAGCCATAACATTGTTTTCATTGCTACTTCATAACTGTGATTTTGGTACTGTTAGGAATCATAATATAAATACCTATGTTTTCCAGTGGTTTTAGGGGACCCCTGTGCAAGGGTCATTCTACCCTCAAAGGGGTCACAACCTACAGGTTGAGGGCGCTGTTTTAGATTACCATTCATTCCTTCCGTGTATATCAAAAAGAAGTAGCTTTCAAGATGAAAACCAATGTTCGGTCCTCACCGTGCAACTAGGCATAATTAGACCTCTCCTGCCTCTAAGCCAAACGAGTCCTTGGCACCGTTCCAAAAGAATGAAAGTATGTTTTCAAACGTTAGCGTTGTTTTGGGGCATGACCCATCCACCCCTCGTCACGTCACAAGAGCTGTTTCCATGATTTGATTGTGAAGAGCATCAGTACTTCCCGTTGTTAACTGTGTCCCTTGTTGTGGCACGAAGGCAGTGCACTCATTAGACGCCCAGTGTTTTCCTCACATACAAGTATCACTCAACGGAATGACCTCTGGAGAGTCTCCAGACATCACAGAATTGGTGCCACCTAGCTTGATCCTGAGCTATTGGCTAGCAGAGCTGTTCATGGAAGAAATAGGCTGGAGGCAATATCTCAGCAACAGAAAAAAAGTAACTGAAATCAGTTAGTTTTCATATAGAAAATGGAAAACTTTATTCAAAGATGCTGGGAAGTTTGTGGTCCTCACTCTTATTAACCTACCATCAATGTCAAATAGATCATGGTTCCTGTTCCCCAGGACTCTTGATTCCAAGTCTCCTAAAAAGGAAGTCCGAATACAAAGTCCAGGGACCACTCCTAGACACACTAGGCATGGTCGGACTGTGTCACCCCAAAATTCATATGGTGAAATTCTTACTTTTAAGGTCACAGCCTGAAGAAGTGTGGCCTTAGGAGAGATCATTAGCTCATAAATGGGCGTGTAGTCATCACAGGGAGGCCCCAGAAAACCGCTTTGCCTCTCATGCCATGCGAAGACACAGCTAGAGGGCACCTAGTATGAGCTGGAGGGCAAGCCCTTGGCAGAGGATGTGCTAGCTCCTTGGTCTTGGGCCTTCAGCTCCTACAGTGGTTAAAAAAATAATAAATGTCATTTCTTTATAAGCTACCCAGTTCATGTCATATTTCTATAGCCACTGAAAGCAGGGTAAAACCGGTATTTTTGACCAAAGCAGTCTCTCAATTCTGTCATGGTACTGAGAAGTACCAGGCTTCCTCTTCAGTGGGCCTCTGCCTTTCTCTGACTTCCTAGTCAGACAATAGGTCGTAGCCATGATTATGGCGTACACATGTTTCAGAGTTCCCACATGTTTCGGAGTTCCCACATGCAAGCAATCTTACCTGAAGCGCATGAACTAAGTCAAGAGGCCTGTGAGGGAAAGGCTGCCCACACCAACAGGACCAAGCTGCAGGGCCACACCTCACTGGGTGGCCTCCTCTGTGGCACACCCATATGTAAGCATGGCAGCATATTTTGGGAATGTAAGCAAGGGAAATACAGATGTCTCTATCTCCCCTGCTAGAGGAAGTCCATTTTTTGAAAAAATAGTCCTAACGTACAGAATTGAGAATGGCATGTTGATTGTATTTTATTTCTACGGAAAGGAGTCATGCCCACACTCAGAACTGTATCAACCCAAACTGTTTTCAGCCATTTCTGTGGAGGGAAGGTTTTGTACACATCTTTGTCTCAAAAAAAAAAAAAAAAGAATTAGTCCTGTGTTTAAAACCCACACAGGCATGAATTGCTGGAAGGCAAAAGTGAAAATTTCTCAACTCAGTGAGCCATCCCCGGGTTTGCAATCAACATGGGACATAATAATAGCACAGATGCTAGCAGAGAGAGAGAGAGAGAGAGAGAGAGAGAGAGAGAGAGAGAGAGAGAGAGAGAGAGAGACTGAGTGTATGTGAATGTGTTACCTTTAAAGTACTTCTTTCTGTGATTTAATGAACACTGGATACAAACATGGCACATGTATAAGCAAATATACAATGTTTCAATGCCAAGCCTTTACATTTTTTACATTTTAATTAAAATATAATTGTATCACTTGCCCCTTCCTTCTCCTCTCTCCAGCCCCTCCCATGCCCCCACTGTCAAACTGACAGCCTCTACATACCCTTTGCATTCAAAATATAAAATTTTATACACATCACCTTTCCGCCGAGCATCTTTTTGTCTTGGAATGGCCTAAGTGTTTCATTTTATGCAGTTTCATAACAAGTCAACCAACCCACTGACTGAAGGCAGTGTGGCGTGCTTGAAATTCTAAGCGTATGTTTTTAAGAAGCAGATCGTTTGAGCAGTGCTGACTTGAGAGCGGGCACTGACATTCACAAGGTGGATGGCAGTGAGAATTTTTCAAACCAAGATCTCAGCCAAAGGGGACGACAGCAAACCCGGGCTCCTGGCCCATTTGTCACAGGATTTGCAGTTTCTGTGCCAGGGCAGGCAAGCACTAATAAATGCCCAACCTAGGTGGTTCATTTGTATTCAGAACATTGGAATAAATAAGTTCAAACAAAATCCATGTAGGCTTTTCTTCAAAGGAAAACTCCAGCCATTTCCCTCAGCTCAGCAGTCTGAAAGTTCAAAAGGTAAGACGTGTCTTTGCCGAGGCTAAACTCTGACAAGTGGAGGAGAGCCTGCTTTAATTATCAGTTGGCATTTGGGGTCAGCCCAGTCTACCTGGGGTCTTGCTGTAAACAATGAGACAGTACAGGAGAACTTGGCTCTGTCTGCCTTAGTCCCTGCTACCCTGTGGAGGCTTACCCAGCTTCTGTCTCTGCAGCCATCCCCAACCCTAGTGCTTAACTTCAGTTTCCGTTTCTCAAATTAAAAACGTCAGATTTTAGCTTACGCGGTCACAAGAAGATAGGTAAATTCATGGGACGCAAAAATAAGTGTCCATGACTTATCTAATGCCTAGCCCCTCTCTTCTATCTTCTCTGAGCTGACTTTTATGCATGTTTTTTAAAAAAAAGTTATTTCTGGACTTCTGGTTAAATGATTATTTCCCGTAACGTGTTTGTCACCAGTAACATGACAAGATAATTCAGTTGCTAATTTTGGTGATGATGGTGATTTAGGGGATATGCTAGGAGGAGACCAGTGGTTGGTTAGGTTTATATTTAAAAAATAAAAACAAAACAGGGTTTAGGCTGGCCCAGAACTCTCTGCAGAGGCTGGCCTCAAACCAATGGGAGTCTTTCTATCTCTATGTCAGGTTCTGAGATCGCAGGCATGAGTCACCAACCCTGACACATTTGCTTATTTTTTATTAAAAAGTAAAAATGTGAAACAAGACATAAGAAGAAGCAACCCAAAAAATAAATCTGATTTTCTAACTTTTTTTTTCTCTTAAATTTATTGAGCAGTTACTGTGTTAAAAACCGTGAAAGGGTGTGATAATGTTTGATTCAGTGTTTCATGAGTTTTACCCCATTTTTTTTTAAAACGTTTAGTTATGCAGAGCGGTGCCAGTCAACTAGCTTTTATCATTTTATCAAGAGAGCCAGTGTTGGGACCACAGGAAGATCAGGTGCAGTTTTTCAGTAACTGGTAAAATTCTACTGCCCAAAAAAATAAAATTAGAATTTCCCACAAATGGCAAGTCTCATTTTCCTCTGTCTTCTAATTTGATGTATAAGAAGCAATCCCCCTCTGCTCATGGACCGAGGGTGCTAGCTCTAAAGATGTGATGTCCTCATGGGTAACTTTGACACCCTGCTTTGTCTTCCAGATCTGTGCGTTTCCGTTGGTACCAGGGATTCTATCCCGCCGGCTCTCAGCCGGTCACGTGGGCCATTGATAATGTCTACATTGGTCCCCAGTGCGAAGAGATGTGCTGTGGGCATGGGAGCTGCGTCAATGGAACCAAGTGTATATGTGACCCCGGCTACTCCGGTCCAACCTGCAAAATAAGCACCAAAAATCCTGATTTTCTCAAAGACGATTTTGAAGGTAGTCTTCTCTACGTGCTTCTTGGAAGAATTTACCTTAAGCACAACCTGTGATGGAGAATTAACCACTCACATATATTCTAATAGTTGTCTTTACAATGGCCAACACACCAAAGTCCCTTTCTCTCTGAATTTTATAGGTTACACTTTTGACACGGCGGTTAGTGAGGGAGAATGAATAAGACTTTAATTGAGGAATTAAAGGTTACCTTCACCACTTTTTTGTAAGATTTATTTAATTTTCGATAGACAGGTTAGATCATTAATGTCTTTTTTTAAGATCATTAATGTCTTGATACTACTATTGATGCTATTGATGGATAAGTTATACACCTAAGAACCTCTGAGAAAAATCAAACAAATTCCTTTAGTAAATTAGTTGATTATATTTCACATTTCACATTTATTAGCTAGTTGAGAATTTTGCACAGTGTATTTTGATCATTCGCCCTCTCCCCTCTGACTCCTCCTAGATCTACTGATCCCACCCGTCGCCGTGTCCTTTTTATTTCCCCTTTAAGTTTGAACTGCCCAAATATTCGTGGCTATGGGGCCTTGCACGGAGAACGGTCTTATCAGGACTATACTCTTAGACAACCCTGTCTCTCCCTCTCGAAAAAGCTGTATAGCCAGCAGCTCCTTGGCTAGGCAGAAACTTCATGCCCAACTAACTGCCTTCCTGCTGGAACTTGGTCTAGCTGGGCTTGTTCAGGTCTTGTGCATGCTATTACAACTGCTTTATTTCCATGACTTTTGATACCACATGTAATTGCTGACAAGTGGCACGAGAATATGCCTAAGGGGTAATCTTGGATTATAAGAAACAGTTTTTCAGAAATCTTGGTTCCACCAACCGTTCAGGCAGCCTCTCCTTTTCCACACCTTTATTTTACATCAATACATATGACGGGAGTGTTGTGACAGAGAATAATGTACATTATATACTAGTTACATTGGGTGCATCTGAATTGTAGATGTGCTTTTACCAAAGGTTGGATTAAACATTTTCATATGGTGGGCCAATATGGCAGCCATGTGTGTTAGCGAATCAGATCAAAAGAGTTTGTTTTCCTCCATTTTCTTTCAATTATTTTGAATTGTTAAAATAATTAAAACCTTAATTGTTTTAATTTTAATAATTTTATTGTTTAATTAATTTTCTAATCATTTAATAATTTTTATCATTTTTAAATTATTTCATTTTTATCTTTTAATTATTTTATTATTTTAATTATTTTATTTTAATAATTGTAAAATATGTATAATCATTTTTATTATTTATAATTTTATAATACATCTTAACACTACATTTAGGTACAAGCATACAGGGAAACATTACACAGCCATAAAACATTTGAACTATTGATACATGCTACAATGTATATGAACCTTGGAAATAATATAATACGTAAAAGAAACCAGACCAACCCCCAAAAAAAATCTACTGCATATTCTGTTTGTGTGCAGCATCCCAAATAAACCTGTCCTTGGAGATTAAAAATAAACAGACTGCTTGGTTGCCAGGGATGCAGAAGAAAGGGAAGCTACTGCTTTATTGATACAGGCTTCTTCTCCTTGAGGGGATGGAAACCTTGAAATAGTTAGTGGTAAAGGTTTTACATCAGAAATACACCGATACCATTTTGGATTATTCGCTTTTAAGTTGTTAATACAGTAAACATGTTTTGTGCATTTTCCCTCATTAAAGAAAACTAAATTCACATCTGAGTAGATTTGGAAACTGGCTTTGAAAGGCATTTAACAGCAACTATTAAATTATATTTAAATGTCTGTGATAAGAAAAAAACAAAAACAAAAACAAAAGCATCCATTTTCAAAAGATACTGTGTTATTCCTCCGCTAAGGCTGCCTCCCATTGGGAAGCACACGGTAGAGACGCTGTGCCCCAGCTCCCTGTCTTCTGGCCTCATTCTCTTCCTGACTAACCAGCATTTTTCTTTGATGTGCGCTTGCCTGGCTGAACCACAGATACTTAGGAAAAGCCCCTCTCTGACATGTGTACCTTTTTATCAGTCAAGCCTAAAAACACTGAAGACGTTCATGTGATAAAGAGTCCTTTTATCCCAAAATGCACACTTAAGGTTTATGGCTTCACATTTTAAAAGTACATGAAACACTCTGTCATATTTCTTTGAAAATGGAATACAACTCTACTCATGGTCACGGGTAAACCACGTTTTCCACTCTCTCAGGTCAACTGGAATCCGATCGATTCTTATTAATGAGCAGTGGGAAACCTTCTCGAAAATGTGGGATCCTTTCCAGTGGGAACAACCTCTTCTTCAATGAGGATGGCTTGCGCATGCTGGTAACACGGGACCTGGATCTGTCGCATGCTAGGTAATTGTGGCACACGGTTGTGGCCCTAAAGCAGAAGCCAGGAACTCTCAAGGGTGACACCTTCCGTGCCGATGTTAGGCGTCTCTCCATTCAAAGTCCCCAACAAGACACATGTCATGTAATTTCTAATTCAAGACCTATGTTTGTTCAATACCGACATCTCCTGTGAAACACCTAAACAAACAAAATCTGTTATTTTATAATCTCAAGAAATATTTATTCACTCTAACTTCGAAAAAATAATATTGTGTCTGTCTTGTTCCCCTTCTACTGATTATAGTCATTGGTGCTCGAACTCTTAGTCAGGAGCTCAGTAGAAATGCAATGCATCCTCAAGTTCCTCGTGACTCCTCATCAGCAAATTTAGTTGAGAATATTTGAAATACGGTCCGTGGTGTCCGCAAGCAACTAGCCAGTGCTTCCGTAGCACACAAGAAGTCATTTTCTAAATTGAGCATAGTCACTCAGAAAAAAAAATCACATTTTAAGCTGGCTCAGAGAGTCATGCCCTGTCACAACGCATATCCCCTGGTCGCTTGATGAGCCAGAGCCTTAACAGCAAAACATAATGTACAGTTTAACGTGTGGAAAATGCAGCGCTGACCTATTTTTAAATGAACAAGGAAATCATGTTTATGGTTTTAAAACATGTCACAGTGCTTTAAAATACATCCGAACATCCCCTCTTTTTCCTGAATCCAACTTCTGATTATAAATAATACAGTTCACGGAAAATACAAGTCTACCTAAAATAATTTTATAGTTACTGAAAGCAAAATTTTATCCTATCCCATTCTAATGTACGCAGTTTGATTTGCATTCCTTATACGAGATTCTTCAATACCGTCCATGTTCTCTAGTTTAGAAATCATGTTTTTCCAAATAAGGGATTCAGATTTATTTTTCTAAGTGGTAATCTGGCGTTTATATTATCACTAAGTTAATATGAGCATCTTTTCAATACAAATAGGTAGTACACCTAGTCTTTCCCAGATACTGTTCTCATTTGTGTGAACGTCACCAGGCACTAACGGTGCACATTTTCGTTAATCAAATGTTAAAGGCTGCGTTGTATAGCTCACCCAGTCACATGCTGTGCGGGATTTGCATATATTGACCTTAAATGTTCAGAGTAAGATCTGTGTTTTCAGGGCCCTGATATAAACAGATGAAGGTTGGGAGAATGGCTGGCTTTGTGTATGACACTGATAACATTTATCATCGGTCCTGTTACATTATTAAGTACGTGTGTTAGATTTGACATGAAATTTATTCTGCCTTACCAGTTAGAATAGCGGCCAGACCGGGCACCAGCAGCTTGCTTGCCAGAGATAACATGCGAGCCAGTTTTCATTGGCACCCCAGCTGCTTGCTGCCACTCTGCCCACCTCCCCGACACCTAGGAAAGCTGCCACTGGCTGGCTGCCACAGTTCTCAGAGGCCAGCATCATCCAGCCCCAGACCCAGCAACAGTCAGAGTCCGACCACCAGCAACAACCCACACTCACGCTTACCCTTCCCCTGGCACGAGGGACAGAAAAGAGGTCCGGGCTTAACACACCTCTTCTAAAAGTGGCCTGGTCTTTTGAAAAGAGGAGCTACGACTCCTGTGTGTAAATTTCGTGTCTCCCAAACCAGGCGATGCACGATCTATAAAGCTACTAGCAAGATGGAACTGGATGGTTTTTCCTGTAGTGTGGCACCTGTGTGGTATAGATCCGTATTCTTCTAGTTCCAAACTCTGAGGACTGGGGTTCAGTTCTCTTCACTACACAAACAATGCACTCGAAGACTTGAGCAGCCCTTGGATCTCTCCCAACGACTCAGGAAGTAGCCAAGGGAAGCGATGGCTCTGGCTTTCCTCCTTAGAGGAGAGATTCCAGATAGAAATGGGAGCCAGAATTGCCATTTTTTCCCCTCAGTTCACATTTAATTAACTCTCATTCACATTAGAACAGAAAAATCAAGCTTTGAAGTGATGGTTTTGGACACTCATTAAATCGTCATGTTTATCAACCATACTGCCTGGTGGCTGGCCTTTTGTTAATGGTGCGGATTTCTCTTTGAAGTAAAAGGCTACAGTAAGGTCTTGTGGTGTCAGGTTTGTGCAGTTCTTCATGAGGCTGGGATGTGGTAAAGGTGTTCCGGACCCCAGGAGTCAGCCCGTGCTTCTCCAGTACTCCCTCAATGGTGGCCTCTCCTGGAGCCTTCTTCAAGAGTTCCTCTTCAGCAACTCCAGCAATGTGGGCAGGTACATCGCCCTGGAAATGCCCCTGAAAGCCCGCTCTGGTTCTACTCGCCTCCGCTGGTGGCAGCCGTCCGAAAATGGGCACTTCTATAGCCCCTGGGTGATCGACCAGGTCAGTCTCTTCAGAGTTATCGACTTTAACTTCTGTGACTTTAGAAAGCATGGTAGCCCAACTCCCGTGCGGGTAGAAGCCCAGACAGACAGTCGAATGACTTGCCCAAGGGTACGAGGCTAGATTAGATATGGTGTTTAACTTCCTTTCATTCTCTGTTCCCTCAATTGCCTAAGCCTATAAAAATAAACGGCACAACAGAAGGCCTAGGTCGCGTTCAGAGACGATGCTGCCATATGGCCAGAGGGACTTTATCAAGCGTGATACAAGGTTATAATTCTCCAGAAAGGGAAGCATGCAAATTAGCATTGAGGCGGCATGCAGTTGTTCTCAAATCCTCTTTTCCAGCCTTTGATGCAAAATAAATAAATACGTCTCCCCCGGCATCTTTCTGGACCGCTCCAAAGGGTCTTCAGACATAATAGAGTATATCAAACAGGACTCAGAGAACCTGTTCACAAATAGTAGAGTCCATGCAAAGAATCCCAACTGGAATGCCGCAGGGCGTGATTGTCCTTAAATAGAAGTTTTACATGGAAAGCAGTCGTGGGCAAGCCAAATTTTGCTCTCCCAGCTTGGGGGCATTGCTTCCCCGTGGCACAGTTTGGCCCACGAATGGCTGCGGATGGTTTTTGTCAGTCCTTTGATTTGTTTCCTGTAGCTCCTTGCCAGACAGGCAAGCAGACCCAGAAACAAGAGCATTCAGAAAACCCCCTGACGTTCTGCGAGTTGTACAGTACCAGATCCAAGATGGCTGACAGATCAAAACAAGCAAACAAAAACAACTGCTCTCTTCTGTATGTTAAAACCCAAATCTGGGCTGTTCTAAAAATGCATTTCAGATTCTTATTGGAGGAAATATCTCTGGTAATACAGTCTTAGAAGATGATTTCTCGACTCTGGACAGCAGAAAGTGGCTGCTTCACCCAGGAGGCACCAAGATGCCCGTGTGTGGCTCCACGGGCGATGCCCTGGTCTTCATTGAAAAGGCCAGCACCCGTTACGTGGTCACCACGGACATTGCCGTGAATGAGGACTCCTTCCTACAGATAGATTTCGCTGCGTCCTGCTCAGTCACAGACTCCTGCTATGGTAAGTGTTCCACATCCAGACAGAAGGACAGAGCCTGTGTGTCCATGTCTGCTTCTGCAGTGGGACTGTTCAGAACCTGTGTCATGGGTCTTAGGAAGATGGCTTAGTAAAGTTCTTACAGGGCAAGCTTGCCAACCTGAGTTCGGCCTGCTATCCCCCGCAAAAAAGTTAGAGAACATTTGACACCGAGCTAAGTCTCCACCGGACCTTTATGGCTGGAGTGGACTTTAGAGGGTAGATAGATCGGAGACGCCATTCCAAACTGAACCAGTATCTTAAGTACGGAAGGCTCCCCTGGCTCAGGAAGGTTGCAGGAGAATGAAGCGCATTGGCCTTAAAGAAATGTACTTGGTACCCCAGTGCCCTAATCCTTCAGTAGCTTAAGGAGTCGACAAAAATAACAAAGGACGCTCTCCCAGGGTTGACCCAGCAACACCAGAGCTAGATTCTCTCCTCATGAGCCAGCTGTGCGTGCTTCCGCCACAGGCAGGCGTGGTCTCCTGGGAGAAGTACAGTGAAAGAAGAAAGCACTAAGTAGAGGTAGCCACAAACTTCAAAGGACCTTAAAGGGCAGGTACAGGGACGTGTGCTTGGCAATGTACACTTCATTGCAACACAGTGGCTGTTGATAGGAGATCACAAGTACAGAGGCGTATCGTCCTGGTTTTATTTCTGTGACTGTAATGAAATGCCGGAACAAACATCAAGTTAGAGGAGAAAGAGGTTTATTTCCTCTTACAGTTCTGGGTTACAACCGGCCACACAGCCTCACCAAGGGATGCTTTCAGAGCTGCTGGCCCCATAGCCAGCGTCCAGAGGATTTGGAGAGGAGACTCTGGTCATGAAACCCAAGCACCGAGAGTTTCTCAAGGTTCTCAGGGGGTTTCAGTGTGCAGCTAAGACTGAAAGCCATGACTTTGAGAAACACTAAAGAGAGAGGTTGGAACGAGGGCATTTACAAAGCATTCAGTAGCCAGAGAAAGCAATAGAGGAAGAGTGGATCTGGGGGCGGAGGGGGGGCGGGTAGAGGAGAGGAGAAGCCGTGGCCGGAAAGTAATATATGAGAGAAGAAGAAATTTAAAAATAAGAAAGAGCAGCAGAGATGGGGAGAGGCTTAATGTTTAAAGGTGAAAGAGACAAGAAAAACCTAGCTTTCTGCAGACCCACACACAGTCTAATTGCTTTTACCCAGACTCCATGACTTCTAGCCATCTCTCCACACTTCTCTGATTCTTCAGTGTACTCCTTTATATAGTAGGGTGAAGTGTGTGTGTGTGTGTGTGAGAGAGAGAGAGAGAGAGAGAGAGAGAGAGAGAGAGAGAGAGAGAGAGATTACATGGTTTCTAAGAAGTGTCTTTTATAAGGAGAATAAGATTGGCATGGTTGGCCAGTTTTGTAGAATGGTCAAACCTGAAAAGACTGTGGCGAGAGCTGTCTTAGTGGCTAAGAGCCGTCCTTACAGAGTAGGGTTTGGTTCCCAACACCCACACTGGGTGGTTCACAACCGCCTGTACCTCCGACCAGATACCCTCAATGGACACCCATCCAAACACACAGACGTACACAAAAACACTCACCCAAAAGTCTGTCTTAAATTTTTGAAAATATTGCTCCAAACTTTAAAAAAGAAATCATTAAGTTCATTATGGGCAAAAATGGCATGACATTAAGAGGCGTCTTGTTGAAAAGGGGGGCTTCAGTGGGAGGAGGGGTGAGATGAGTGGTGAGGGAATGGGACTAAAGCTCAGGGTGTGAGAAATGATTGCTAACACTTGTATCTGAGGCCGGATGACTTCGTTGTAATTGTTCTAAGAGATTCTCATTATAATAAGTGATTCTGGAAAAGTAACTTTATCTCACTTGATCATGTCTCCTAAAAAGGAATGGTAGTTCAATGTCACTTATAAAATTAGCAAAACTGGACAGGCATTGCGGTGCGTGTCTTTAATCCCAGCACTCAGATCTCTGTGAGTTCAAGGTCAGCCTGGTCTACATAGTGAGTTCCAAGACAGTCAGAACTATGTGAGAGACCCCATTTCCAGATAAGTAGATGGATGGATGGACGGAGGGATGGACTCATGGATGGATGGATGGATGGACAGACGGACACATGGAGGGATGGACGGATGGACACATGGATGGATGGATGGATAGATGGATAGATGCATGCTGGATGGATGCATAGATGGATGGATGCATGCATGCATAGATGGATGGATGCATGGCTTTCTGGATGCATGCTGGATGGATGCATAGATGGATGGATGGATAGATGGATGGATGGATGGATGGATGGATGGATGGACAGACGGACACATGGATGGATGGATGGATGGATGGATGGATGGATGGATGGATGGACAGATGGACACACACTCACGGATGGATAGCAATAATATACAGAGGGGAAAACAAAACTGATAAATAGTTGAATGTCAGAAACAGAAACGTAGAGGAAAAGTCAAACTGTCTCATTACATTAAAGCCTAGGTATACACAGTAAGTTTCTGTGGCTCCCCGGTCTGAAGACGTATGCTTATACTGAGAACACTACCTCCTGTTTCAGCCATTGAACTGGAGTACTCCGTGGATCTCGGGCTGTCATGGCACCCCCTGGTGAGGGACTGCCTGCCTACCAACGTCGAGTGCAGTCGCTATCACCTGCAGCGGATCCTGGTGTCAGATACTTTCAACAAATGGACCAGAATCACCCTGCCCCTCCCTGCCTACACCAGGTATTTATGGTGTAGTTCTGTTTTTTCTCTAAACCCAGGATTTTCCTGACTTTTAATGTTAATAATTTTTTTTTGAATAATGGCTTACACAAGAAAACACTGGCCGTATTGTAACAGCTTGTGCGACTTGATTTAGAGATGCCAAGAACCAGGCATTGGACACAAAACAGGACCATTGGACACAAAAATAGATTTGAATGGGATCTATTTTTGTGCCATTTAAAACACTGTCAATATAGCAGTTAGTGGTTTCTTATAGGTGGATATATCGAGGAACTGTTTCCTAACATTAGCCTCTACTTTTTTCACCTTTATTTTGAATATTAATCTGGAATTTGTCGCCTGGAGAATGCCCTCTGTGAGAAACACGTGTAAGTGTTCCACCCACTGCACCAACAGGAAATGGCTTGGCCGGAGAGCAGTGCCCAGGGGATGGTGGTGGGGAAACCGAGTCTGACTTGCGTGTGCTTCACTCTCCGCTGTGAGGATCAGGCACCTTTCCCAGGGGAATGTGTTCGGATCCCTTCACCGTCTAAAGTGGGTGCGAGCATAGGAAAGCTCTAAAGATCATGATTGACACTGTTCCCCTGGAGGAAACCTGATTGGCTGCTGCCATCAACAGCACAGTGACCAGCACAGAGTAAGGGACAAGTTACAGTTTCAGCTTCTTATCGTCCCGTGGTCTCCAGACAAATAAATACTGAATAATCCTCCCAGCAGACAAGCGTGAAACTCCAGCGTTCGTCTAGGACATAACTTTTCTTGGGATTATCATAAATGGAGCGGTTTCTGCCTCTAACAGCCCACGGCTGCTTCACAATTGCTGGCTCAGAGGCAGGAGACTATATTAACCGAGAGCCGAGCTGCCAGGCTTAAACGAGATATGTGAGATTTTGTTGCTCGTTAAAGGTATTGTCGTACATGAATTATTAAGGTGGTCTTAATAAGTAACAGGGAAAAAAAACTCCATTAAGTCAGCCATCTTTTAAGTCTTTATGAGTTCTATGAATTATTACCTGACTACTTGACAGCATTTTGCAAATAAGTGGCATTCTAAGATTTACTTCAGCTAGTCATTGTGCCCTTGAGACGTCTACTGAAGAAAAGTAATTATTCCTCATATTTTAATCTATGTTTTAATTGTCTCTTGCACATACTCACAAGAATTTTGACCCTTTCAAACGGTACATGAAAAATCTGTGATATGCATCCGTTTTTCCCCCCGTTACCGTATTGAAAATACAGTTTGTTGACCACATTATCCTCAGGGCTCCTGTTGTGCGGTGCTCTTAAAGGTGACTCTGCCTTACACACAGCCCTCTGAGTAATTCAGAAAGAAATGGAGATGAGGCCCAAGCTCTCCTCCCTCTGTTCTCAGTCCCGCCATCTTTTCATTGTGTTTTCCCTTGTTTCAAGTTAAACTTTCAGTGGTAGAACGCCCGTGCTTAACCTCGCAGGAGGCCCTTACTTTGATCCTCACACAGAGAGGTTGGTTGGCAGACAGGCAGGCACACAGACAAGACATTAACGTAACTGACTGCCTTCAAAGCTTGGGACTGTGCTAAAGTGTCTGGGCAGTCTCTCAAGCCCGAGTTCGTAGCCCTCTGCTGGAGTTGCTATTTCAGTTTCTAGGTGTCTTTCTATAAGCAAGCATGGTACTGACAGCTTACCAATGCATGCTAGGTAGGTGTTAGGAGTGGCTGTGAGCGCCAGACAATTGGAGCTTTTCCCATCAGCTTTTGAGATGGCTGTGGAGCACCTAAGTACCGTTGGAAATGGGAGCAAATGGAAGATGTTTGCCCGCACATTGTCACGAAATGGTTCATCAAGCGGAAATAGCCAGTCGCCACCAGTGGCAATTGCTTAACCATTCATATAGTTAAAAAGATAATTTTAGGTATTTGTTTAGTAGGCTTTAGTACGTACTGGGATTCTCCCTATCTCAAAGATCTTTCGGTTCAGTAGAAGGCCCAGAGATCACCGGCGCTCACTCAAACTAACGATACAGCTTAGCCGTGGTGGGACGGAATACTGGAATATGATAAGCTATGGTTGGATATCACGAGAAAGTACGACTCGGTCAGGAAGGCCAGAGAGTGCTTTCATGAGGAAGGACGAACGGGTACAATCTGAAGGTGAACTGGGCAAAGAGCAGGGGTGTTCCAGGCAAGGAGAGTACACTGTGGTAGCAGGAAATTGGTGTGACTGAGTTCAGGAAGGAAGGACAGTGAGATGGGAGAGGGTGTCAAACCGTGAAGAGCAGGGCGTGTTAAGGTCTAGGGATGCTTACAAGTCTGTCAGAGTGTGCGGGAATAAGGAGATGTGGTTCGAGAGCATTGTACTCAGGAAAGCTTATTCTAACTGGACAGCCAGTGCGAGAGGGTAAGAGTCCCAGAGACAGACAGACAGACAGACAGAGATTGGTAGTATGCTCTCAATGGACATAAAGAGAAATGAAGACTGTTCAGCTGGAGAGTCTGACGATGAAGAGGACATTGTTACAGGGAGGGAAAGAGCAGCATTGAAGGTGACTCCAGCTCTCAGACAGACAACGTCAAATGGATCCTGGTGTCTGCTCCTGAGAAGGAATCCTGAGACTAAACACCAAGATACCTCATATCCACACTGGGCACTGCAGTGCTAAAACCTAAGGACCTGGCAGAGGATTTCATCTTCATTCCTGGCCATGCACTGGTTAAGTTGGATCTTCCTGGAAACCCATCCAATAAAATCAAAATGAATGAAAAGTGCTAGTGCGGCCTCACAGGAGTGAGCTCATGGTAATGGTGTAACGCTGTCCTAACTTCCTTCTCTGCAAAGGATATCACCTACTGGGGGAACCGGAAGTGACTCCTGCTAATTGTAACTTAACGCTTTGCTGGGGGAACAGTCTAAAAGTGCCACGGATGTGGAAAACTGGGAGTTCATACTGAAAGTCAGGGTCAGGGGGAGGAGTTTTGTGTAGAGATGTTCTGGCTTTGAAGAATTCATGGATGAAGAGACGAACGTTCTAAATCGGGGATCCAAGTGAACATGACAGGGAGGGACGAGTGGGCATGCACCTTAGAGCGACTGTTTAAAGCAGTAAAACTGGAAGGAGGCCATTCGTGGAGTTGGGCTTACTGACAAAAAACACTGAAGCAAGGCAAGAGAGTGGGATTCGTGAAAATGGAGTTGGGGAGATAACTTAGCTGGCAAAGGTTCCTGCTGTGCAGTCCTGAGGACCCGAGTTTGAACCTCAGAACCAAAGAACAGAAGCCAGGCATAATGACAGAATTGTGATCTTGGCACTGGCGCCCAAGACAGCACACTTGGGTTTGTGAATTCACTGGACATTCACAAACTAGGCTACTTAGTCAGTTCCAGGCCAGTGGGATCCCCTGTCTCAAAAGGACTCCTAAGGAATGGCAGCAAAAGTTGTTCTCTGGCCTTCGTGAGTACACACACACACACACACACACACACACACACACTTCTCACTGCATGTGAAAGGCAGACTCCCAGGTTTGAAGTTGGAAGTCTGTCATTAATGCCACAGCTGCATCCACTCTCCGGAAGAGACTGGCTGAGTGGAAACGGCTCACAGAGGAGGCTGGGAGATGGAGAGTCAGAATAACACGCTGTCACGTGTTATGTGGTTGCCACTCGAGATGTGACTGCCATGCAGGAAAAGATCAGTGACATCAGCCGCAGACAAGAAAACCGTTTCAAGTTTTCTCAGATTCTTTTTTCAGTCTTTAATGTCTTCAAAAGAATAGTTTCCAGAGCCTCTGGAAATAGTTTGTCTGGCCCGGGGGCCGGAGAAGAGCCATAAAGCTAATACAGACTTAGCCACTGTATCAGTGTCGTGCCTTTATCGCTTGCCTGTGAGATAGAATAGAATGCTATGAGGTGTTGAGAAAGGCTAAAGAAAAGACACGGTGGCTTCGAAATCAATTCATACCCCCAATCCCAGTCTGCCTTCCTCTCCGTTACCAACCGGACTTAAAAATAGCAGGTTAGTTCAAGTGACATGGGTTCTTGAAGTGTCAGCTGAGAACCAGAGAGCCACTGGAAGGGCAGGTAACTCAAATCCACCGAGAAAGGGCAGAAGGGAGTGGCCACGGTACAGCTCAGGTGAGACGCGGCTATTTTAAGTCCAGGTGAAAGTGATCCACTCCTGCTGGCCCAGTGACCCAGCTGCTGCCTTCTTTCTTAGCCACAGGAGCCATTAAAAAAATCTGTGGAAAGCTCCTCTAAGGTGCCCAAAGGAAAGAAGGCCAAGAGGGAAAAGGTGGCCCTGGCCCCTGCCATCATCAAGAAACAGGAGGCCAGAAAGGTGGTTCATCCTTTGTTTGAGAAAAGACCTAAGAACTTCAGCATTGTGCAGGACATTCAGCCCTAAAGAGATCTAACACACTTCATCAAACGGCCTCCACTACGTCAGGCTGCAGTGGCCAAGAGCCATCCTCTATAAGCGGCTCAAGGTACCTCCTGCCATCAACCAGTTCACCCAGGCCCTGGACAGGCAAACAGCGACTCAGCTGCTTAAGCTCGCCCACAAGTACAGGCCAGAGACAAAGCAGGAGAAGAAGCAGAGGCTGCTAACCCGCGCTGAGAAGAAAGCCGCTGGCAAAGGGGACGTCCAACTAAGAGACCACCTGTCCTCCGAGCAGGGGTCAACACAGTCACCACCTTGGTGAAGAACAAGAAGGCTCAGCTGGTGGTGACTGCCCATGGTGTAGACGCCATTGAGCTGGTGGTTTTCCTGCCTGCCCTTTGTTGAAAGATGGGGGGTGCCCTTCTGCATCATCAAGGGAAAGGCCAGGCTGGGGAACCTGGTCCACAGGAAGACGTGCACCACTGTTGCCTTCACACAGGTGAACTTGGAAGACAAAGGCGCTCTGGCTAAGCTGGTGGAAGCTGTTAGGACCAATTATAATGACAGATATGACGAGATCCGCCGCCACTGGGGAGGCAGCGTCCTGGGTCCTAAGTCTGTGGCTTGCATTGCCAAGCTGGAAAAGACAAAGGCTAAAGACTGGCCACTAAACCGGGTTAAATGTACACTTACGTTTTCTGTACATAAATATAATTACAAAATTAAAAAAATGTCTGTGGGAAGTTAAAGGAGAAACGAGATCACACGTGTAAGAACCGGTATGTGAGGGGCAGGGGTGATGGTGAAGAGGCAAAAGCAAAATAAGGCTGAAGGCAACTTCTCGGTGAGGTCCCCACAGCGCCTGAGAGTAAAGAAAGGAGAGCCGAGCCAGCAAGCACAACATTTCCTGTGATCTTCAGATATCATTAAAGAGAGATTCCTTATCTCTGTCCATTGTTACTCCAGTACGACAGGATGTTTATGGAGGCTTCACCGTCCAAGCCTTCATGACGGAACAGCCTGTGTAAAATGTTCAAACTAGCTGGAGACATACTGCGCTGACGATACAGGCCCTCCCCCGTGTCACATGACACTTCCAGCATCCCTACTGTGGTGTGCTGGTGTGTTGGGTCCACAAAACATAGTACTTTTGTACAAGCCGTAGTACCACTGAGTCCCCCTACCGACTATGTTGCTGTATTGGCACTCGTGTTAAAACTCTGTCCGTGCGTCCTACAGTAGAGACTCAGCTGCCTCTGAGCCCTGTGGACGGCCAGCTTACTACCAAGTTTTTAATCAGAGAATCTGATGTTTGACTGGTCCTGTACATGGATGTGACTTACTAAAATTGCTTGCCCGGCTAAACGTAAGTCATCCTCCATTGAAAAGCTAAGCTGAAGCGAGAGGAGACCTCCTACATGCAGTGAAACGTACTGAGCCCTCAGAGGGCGAACTTGGAGAGTTATAGTTTCTATCGTTGCCTTCTATGATTTCTTTTTTCAGCACAATTAGTTTTTTAAAGCTGCTTTGCTTAGAGATGAGAGCGACTCCTTTTTATTTTGAATTCCGAAGTTTAAAGCCCCCTGTGCTTTTGAAGGGATTTCTGTTGCCTTGTATTTCTATTTATTTAAAGGGCAAATGCGCAAAGTTAGAGGCTCCCACCTACTCGGTAGCCGGTTCTGATGCACTGCCAGCACTGATTCCTAAGTAACCCCGCTTACCCTAACCCCGTGCTGTTCTGATGCAAATTCGAGACGCCGTAGCATTTCAACCGCAAATATTTCAGTGCACGTCACTAGACAGGAAGAGCATTTTGGACAGCTGTGATGTAATTATCGCAGCTAAAGATGGCAATTTCTTGTTCGTAACGTCTTCAATATTCATCACTCAAAAGTTCCCGGCAACTCACAAAAGTGTCATAAAGCTTCTGCAACTCAGGATACAAACCAGGATCATTTAAGCCTCTCAGGCCTCCTCTAAAGTTCCTCCTCCGGTCTCACTGAGTGTGACGGCATAGAACTGTCCTCTGTGAGGCGGGTCATAGGGCCCTCTCCTTGCTGATGACAGGGAGATTCGGTGGCTTCTGGGGTACGCTGCAGCGTATCACTTCCCATTAGGTCACACATGCGCTCTCCCTCCCCAACAGAAGTACTCCAAAACCTTAACGTCATGGACCCTGAGCCTGGCCGTGAGCTGCCAGAATGCTAGCATGTCGAGCATTTCAGCTGTTGGTCTTGGTTTTCGTCTTCCCTCAAGACCACCATCACCACGTTCCTATCTTTGCTGATGGGCTGTCAGAAGCATTGTATACCTCGCACCAGACCAACCCCCTACAAACCTCTGGCTCTCTTCCTCCTTTTAGTAGACAGAGCTGGACAAAGTGGGTATCTGTTTCCCCCCATGTTGTACATTCAGGGGGCCGTACCTAGGTACAGTGAAGGTCACTGTTCATCTCCTCCCCAGAGAAAAGGAAAGCCTAGTGGAGTGGCTCATTTAAATGCTCCTTTTGCTAACTGATTGGTTTTTCATGAGTTGTGATAAAGTAATCCTGGAGGCTGGATAAACACTGTATATCGTGTGTGTGTGTGTGTGTGTGTGTGTGTGTGTGTGTGTGTGTGTGTACGCTATATATATATATATTATATATAAATATATATTTAAATATATAGCAGTACCTAGTATAAGCCAAATGATCCTCGCCTTTTCTCGCTGGTTTGTTACTGAACCCGTGTATGATGAAGGCCCTTGGCCTCGACATCTTCGTCAGCAGATTAAGAATTACCTTGGGAATTTGATGTATCTCTTTGAGGGTAAATGTAATGTCAGGTAAGATCAGAAAGGCTGAGATGGTTAGCTATGGTTTCTTTCAAAGGAGCTCTTCCCAATAAAGTCTTCCTGGGTAAACCGAGTCATCCTGCAGCATCTAAGAGGAAGCCTGTTAAAATGGTGGGGCCACATCATGGGGGAGGTGCGGGGAAGACAGGAAGGCTTAGCATTGGTATTCACCGACCTGTGCCTTTGAAGCACCCCCAATGTGTTGACGGGGAGAAAGTGGTATGAACTCAGAAAATAATCAGAAGGAGAGGTTTCAAGGGTATGTGAGAATAAGAAATTTGCTCTGGGGCCCTTTCGCCTCCAACTCGGAGCAGCAGCAGCTGGTGGCAACCATCATTCTACGGGACCTTCAGGATAAGCAGTGACAGCCGCGGAGGGAGACCCCAGAGCGCTCGTAGGTCTTGGTAAACATGAACAACTAATTAATTTTCACAACACCCTTGTGAGTCAGGGAGCAGCGTTTCCTGAGCTTTGCAGATGGGAAAGTATCAGCATGTAGATCTAAGTGATTTGGCCCCTCTCACAGTGAGGCCAGGCAGGGCTGGGAATAAGTCGTTTCACTGGAAAGGCTTAGAGGTTGAATTCAACTTCCATATTCTCTCTCTCACTTCTTCCCTTTAATGAAAACGCTTCTTCTCCCTGTGAAATAATACTGGATGGTGCATTTGCCTATGAGGGCGTGACTACCAGATATCGTCGCTATTCCTAAGAATATAAAACCATTGCATTTCAAAGGGGGAGTTCAGACATTGTCATATCTGACCTCCTTATTGTGCCGAAACACTCACTTGCTCACCATGAACATAGAGCTCGCTGGTGCCAGGGTACAAATTAGAGCACTCGCTTATCTTTAGACCCATTGGCCAACTCCAGTTTTAGTACAGTCTTCACATGGTCTCCTACTGATTCCTTTTCTGTGGAACTCCAGAGAGAGGCGTAGACTGAAAGGGGGCCGGGTTGGAGGTCTCCACAAAAGCTGTCACCTCCAGCAATTCATCTGGCTCTCAAATCTCCTGTTCAGTCTCTCTGTTCAGAGGCTGCCCAGACTGTGACTGAACAAAACCAGTCATCAAAAAGCCACCACCTGCTAGGCAGCCCGTGCCACCTCTCCAGCCTCCTCCAGCAACCATCAAACTACTGTCCCTGCCCTGCTGACCCTAGTTTCCCCCTCGGCCACCTGCAAGGTGTCTTTTATTTGCTTTTTCTGGGAATCTCTTTTGCTGTCGACTTAATATTCTCTCAGTAGATGTTTATGAAATCCCATTTATAAGGGCCACAGACAGTGAAATGATGAACAGAGAAAATAATTTAACAAAAGAAACTGCTTTAAAAATGGACACTTTATAAGGTGACAAGGGCTTTGGTAAACACATGTGTGATATTGGGGACAGGAAAAGTTGATTACTTGTTATTATCGATAAGCACCGAGGACACAAAACAATATTCCTGGCCTTTCAGAAAATTTGTGGTAAAAAAATCAGGAGACAGAATAAATTATATGCAGGCTAACTATGTATCAGAATAGATGGTTATGAGATATGGGAGTGTGGTGCTCCACTGGGTGACAAGATGTTGCTGTGTAGAAACAGAATAGTAATAAATTCGGTCACTAATAAGAGCAGAGGTACTGAGATATACAGCCCTGGTGGGGGGCGGGGCATCGATACAACACGGGCTCCCTGCGGAAACAGTGGCCCCTGAATATCAGTTCCCTGTCCCTGTAGAGCCCCACGCAGAGCTGAGCCAAAAGGGATCTGCACCACATGCTGCCTTTTGACTTAACATGCCAGGAAGGAACCGTGTTCCCCTGAGACATCGCACATACATGCTAAACTGCGTTAGACACCACATAAGAGCAGATTGCTGTGGGTCCGAATAGTATGACACAAATGCCATTTTTAAAAGAGTTAGAGAGTCACCAGGATGGACCCACATGTTTCTCATGATCCAGCGCCACAAGACCACCATCTTTACGGACGCCAAGGAGTCGAGTACCGTGTTCGAACTGAAGCGCATCGTGGAGGTCATCCGCAAGCCGCCGCCAGAGGAGCAGCGGCTGTGCAAGCTCCTCGATGATGGAAAAACTCTGGGCGAATGTGGCTTCACCAGTCAGACAGCAGGGCCACAGGCCCCAGCCACAGTGGGCCTGGCCTTCCGAGCAGATGACACCTTCGAAGTGCTGCGTATCGAGCCCTTCTCCAGCCCTCCGGAGCTCCCAGATGTGATGAAGCCGCGGGATTCTGGAGGCAGCGCCAGTGAACAAGCTGTGCAGCGAGGGCCCCAGGCCTACCCGCTAGGGACCCATTCCCCCAATAAAAAAAGATTTGGCTGTCTAAAAAAAGGGGGCGTGGTTAGAAAGAAAATGTCTCTTTGAGGACCGCCGTTCCCTGTGAGACCGTAAAGGACATGCAGAGATAGAACGAGCAGAGAGAGTGCGCGCTCCTGGAGGGGAAAACACAAATTCAGAAAGGTGGGGACGAGTCCAGTGTGCTCTGGAACTGTGCTTAAGAAGGGAGGCCGAAGGACAGGCTTGGTGTTTAAACTCAATGCAGCAGGAAATGAAAGATCCGAGGCGAGGAGACGCCTCTGCTGGGCATGCGGGAGCTGGAGAGCAAGGACTGTAAGAAGTCAGCTTATGCCAAGATGCTCAGGACACACACTGGGCTGGGCTGTTTCCCAGAATGAAACTCTTAAGTTCTAGGCTGTTCTCTTTTGATTATTGATCACATTTTATGTTCTTATCTTCAATTAGGAAACGTAAGGCTGTTTCTGTTGTTTCACCTTTTCCCCTTCCTGAAACTCATATTTCCCTGATCAAAATATTAAGCCCGTTAGCATAAAGTATGCCTGGCTCAGTAAACACAATTCACTCCTCTGCCAGTTCTGAAGGCTTGCACGAGGCCCGGGTATTGTTTGGTTTTTACTGCCATCTAGTGGCTGTGAACATGTTTGTTGTTTGCCGAACAAGACGCTCTCCAAACTGCGAAGGAGAGCGGAGAGAGGCGCTGCTGCTTCTGGAACAGAGAACTTCTGGGTTACATGGATTTATTCCATAAAAATAAGCCCATCTTTATTTCTCACCCCCCTTCTCTTCTCCATATATAATTATCTAGGGTTTCACTGACCTCTGTTTTATGGAGGTCTGTAGGCTTCCATTAGGAAAACTGCTCCTGGATGCTGAGTGAGGCGGATGCCCTTAAGAGCAAGGGAAGAGCATGAAACTCAGCCCGCATTCTGTCCTAAGTTAGAGGCAGAAGGGTTACAGCCGCTGGAGGGCAGACATCCTTCTCTGACATCTCCTTGCGATGGCTTTCACGCAAAACTCACACCTTTATTGTTCCCCAAGGCTCCTTAGCCTGTGATGTCATCTTCTTTTACAAGACCCAGCAAGATCCCAGGGGCGAAATGCATGCCGAATCTATGTGTCTGGCTTATAGCGTTAACTAGAGGTTTGCGTGGGCCATGGCAGTAATGAATGTGCTTTTGAAAACAGGACTGGGCGTGTGCTCCTTTGTGCTGCCCTCCTCGGGCTTTCTAGACTACATTTTCTTCCCGTCGCGTTCTTCATTGTAAATCTCTTCTTCCAAGGTCTCAAGCCACTCGTTTCCGCTGGCACCAGCCAGCGCCTTTTGACAAGCAGCAGACGTGGGCGATAGATAACGTCTACATTGGGGACGGTTGCCTCGACATGTGCAGTGGCCACGGGAGGTGCCTCCAGGGAAGCTGTGTGTAAGTCGGAACGTCCCTTACGTCTAAGTATCTTGACTTATCCCCCCCGGCTCTCTAGAACCGGTTTTGTCATCACTCCCCAAGTGACTAGCTTTTGCATTTTGTATCTGAGCTAACAGATGGCCACTGTAACTACTTTCCTTTAGTGATTAGCACCTGAACGACAGCTACCTTGCCAAGAGAAAGCTCAACTGTAATTTGCAATGTTCATTTTTCTGCCGTTTCTGCGATACATTGGAGTCTTGGAAAAGATGATAGAAGGGTTTCAGGGGTTCAATAGATTCTCACCAAAAATAATATATTAAGTCAGGGTAAAAGTGAGGGCATGCATTAGTTGATAACTCTCATGTTGTTTGTGTGGTAAAGCATAAACATATCTGATCGATTTATCAGGCGTACTTCACAGAAGAGACATACACACACATGTACCCACGCATGTACACACATGTGCACACATATGCACTACAGCCTTTTATGCTTCATTTTCTAAAATCTTGCTGTTTGATTGAGTGTACAGACTCTAATAGAGAATGCATATGACCTTTTCCACTAATCTATAGCCACAGAAAATCTGGCCCTTGGTCAATGACTGTACGCCTATTCAGGATGACTCTAAAGAGCCCTGGGCAGCCTCCCTGAACACAGAGCTGAGACCTCTGGGATGGCAGTGATCACCCAAGGCATATCTTCTGTTTGCACACAGCCACTTGGTTCTTAAAGCGCTGGAAGTTTCCGTGAAAGAGACCAGTGCTGTATATTATCATCCCCCAGAGATGTGTTGGGCAGCTGCAGACCTATAGGCTCCCCTGTTCACATGAGTCAGGGCTTTGGTGCATTGTTTAAACGTGTTTCTTTCTCTCTGCCTAAAACTACTACTTCAGGAAAGCCTACAGGAGGTTAACTCAACCTTGGGTGGCCTTAAGGAGAGTAGGAGCTCCTTAGCAAACCTCTGCTACTCTGAAGAGCAGTAACCTATCAGGACCCCAGACTAGGAAACCCTTGGCTTCCATGATGTGGGAATACTCACTCATGGGCTTCCTTCGATGTTGACTCTGCCTTTCTTTTTCCACACCCAGCTGTGATGAGCAGTGGGGAGGCCTGTACTGTGATGAACCTGAGACCTCCCTTCCCACCCAGCTCAAAGACAACTTCAATCGAGCTCCCTCCAACCAGAACTGGCTGACTGTGAATGGTGGGAAATTGAGTACTGTGTGTGGAGCCGTGGCTTCGGGCCTGGCTCTCCACTTCAGTGGGGTAAGAACTGGGCTGATGGTTTACTCTTTTCTCCACCCCCTAAGCTCCCCACAAGTCCCACGAGTCCCCTTTTAAGTTCAATCAGCCAATAAGGTGAGTTACCCTCAGTGCTTAGTCATGATCTGAACTTCCAACTTTACATCAGACAGCATTGAACGTTTCCAGTATTTTCCCACAGAACACTTGAGACCATTTAAAGACTCAGCTTGGGTCACCTCAGTAATATTTAAGAACACGTTTTTAAAGGACTTGCATAGATTTCCATCCTGAAAAAGGGGCACCTGTAGAGTGCGTGTTGGGGGTAAGGGGGTTCCATCTGGATCAAGCTATAACTGAAAAGGCTTCAGCTCACCACACATTCGGGATTAAAGAGTAAACATCTCGGACATGAGCTTTGGTATTTCTCGGATGTATTAGCAACAACGTTTGTAAATCATTCCAGGAAGAGTAACTTATCAGTGATTAGAACATTTGTACTTTGAGCCTATTATTTTGTGTGTGGCAGAAGCAATATTAGAAAGTTTTCCTTTGAAAAAAATTATAATCATTCTACTTTGCTGCTAAAATTTACCTTTTTAAAAGCATAATATCCCTAGTATCATGATTAGATGGGCAAATTCATTTTTAAAAAAATTAACAATTCACACTCAACTTTTTTTTTTAACTGTACTCTATCACGGAGTTTATGTTGGTGCCAAAGAAGTAGTCTTGTATTACTTATATCCAGTATTCTACCCAGGAGTAACAAAGTGTATGCATCATAACGGTTTTTTAATAGTTGACAGTGTTAAGAATGTATATATTCAAGGTACTCTTCTACCTCAGGTAGAAATGGGAGTGGCCCAGATGTCCATATATGTTCAACTAACAAATACCTACTTAGCAAGACTAATTGATAATTAGTATAAATGACACTAAGTTAGCTACGAATACTTTAGAAAATGGTATTTGGGGCTAGGGAGAGCTGCCTCAGTCAGTAAGTGCCTGTATACATAAAGACTTGGATCCCAACATCCATGTAAAAATGAGGCATGGTAGCCTGTAAACCCTAGTGTGCAGGGTGTAGGGGTAAGTTGGGGGAAAAGTTAGAAACAGCCAGATCTCCAGAGCTCATTGGCCAGCAAGTCTACCCAATCAGGGAGCTCCAGGCTCAGTGAGAGACTCTGTTCAAAAAATAAGGTGGGGCATGATAGAGAAAGACACCCACCCCCCCACCCGACATTAACCTCTGACCTCTACATGCATGTAAACACATGTGAACATGCACATGTGTGAAAATGTAATCCATGCACCCATGTGTACTCACACAAAACAACCACAAACATACACACTCATTTAAATAAATAAATACATTTTAAAGGGCATTGCAACTCTCTCATTATAATTAAATCATATAAGTATTTCAGTTGTAGTCATTTTTAATATTTTATTAAAAATAATTATGTCTGAGGGCCAGAGAGATGGCTCAGAAAGTAAGAGCATTTGCTGTGCTTCCAGAGGACCAAGGCTGGTTCCCAACACCCACATGGTGGGTCACAACTGTCAATCACTCCATTCCAGGGGATGCAACACTTACACACAGATGTAAATAAAATAGTTATGCCAAAATGTTACTTCATTAACAGCTGGTGCTTGTTAGCAAATGCTAAGTAATAGTGAAAATACTTTAATAAAGACTTTGCACACTTACTTTGACTCCAACTTTTACTTGCTTATACAAAACATATATATATATATATATATATACACACATACATATATATGGGACCTCCTTAGAATATATAATATAATACAAGTATAGAGATTTGCTTTAAGTAAAAATTGAAAGTCCAGCAAGCATGGGCTGGACATCAGGCTAGAAGCTAGTGTGAGAGAGCTAATAGTACAATCAGGGGGATACGTTTAGGTGAGATAATAATAACACAACGCCATGAACCTCGCATTATAAAAAAGATATCTGAAGAGAGGAAGAGAAAAGCTGAAATCTGCAGGACAGGAAATCCAGGTTGCTTACTGCTGCTCTTTTCCTGTTCTGCCTCTTTTCCTTAGGGCTGTAGCCGATTGTTAGTCACTGTGGATCTGAACCTCACTAATGCTGAGTTTATCCAATTTTACTTCATGTACGGATGCCTCATTACGCCGAGCAACCGTAACCAGGGAGTCCTGCTGGAGTACTCCGTCAATGGAGGCATCACCTGGACCCTGCTGATGGAGATTTTCTATGACCAGTACAGCAAGCCTGGGTTCGTATCTGTGCTAAGTCCACTGACTAGGATGCTGAGGGCTTAGGAAGGCTGCCAGTGACCAGTCTTCAGGGACTGAGGGGGACTACAACCTACTCATCAGTAAAGGAAACCTCTGAGACAGAAAGAAGCAGGGAGAGCTTTCTCGGCTGCACAATCACTAATCAGAGGTTTTATTTTAAGAACAATTAACTTTCACATCCCAGAGTAAGATCAATTGCTAGATCATAATGCTAACAGTAAATAAACTGTGTGCGAGGAGGAGGAGGAGGAGGAGGAAGAGGAGAAGGAGGAAAGAAGGAAGGAAGGAAGGAAGGAAGGAAGGAAGGAAGAAAGGCAGGGCGACTGACCATGGGTGGCTAAGTATATGGTAATTCAAAAATATTTGGAGAAACACAAACATTTGTTTACAAAGTATCTACCCAGTATACACAAGAAAATAGTAAGACGGAATATCCTTAAGATGCCTAGGACATATTAAATCCCTCTTTTAAAACCCTAAACAGCCATCATGTATGAATCTATAAATGTGTTGGGAAGACCAAAAGCAGCCATCGGAGCCATTAGAGAAGTCAGAGGGGCTGGACGAGGTGGTGCCGTCTGAGGTCTCAGTAACTCTGAGTCTGAGGTGGGAGGATCATGGGAGAGTGTATATTGGACAACACAGTGAGACCCCATCTCAACACTAGAAGGAAAAGAAAGGGGAAATGAAGTAAAAGTTGAATTAGGAGTTACTCCCCCTCCCCTCAGGGCTTAGCAATCCGTGGAGTAGATGGGGCAGAGGATTGTAAGACCCAAGGGTAGGGCATGAGTTCCCTTGAACTCTGGTTTCCCAGACATAACAGGGCAAAGGCACAGATGAACTCGGAGACAAAGACAGCATGCATAAGACCTGTGCAAACTCGAAGCAGACAAAATCCCAGCATGGGCACAGAATCCCACCTCATACACAAGGAGCTATTGGCATCTGATTGCTTCTGAGAGAGGGAACAACAGTGTTCGTCAGTGGAGTGGCACTTGGTGCATGATACGTATTCCAGGGCAGACCCCGTGACCAGTAGTCAGCCAACACGAATGATCGCATAGGGAAAGAGAAAAGAATGTGGAGTTGAGTCCGAAGGGAGGTGGGGAAGGATCCGGGGAGAGTTGGGGGAGGAGAATGAATAGGATCAAAATATATCATGTTTCTCAAAGAGTAAATTTGCAAAAGAAAGAAAAAAGGGAGAGAGAGAGAGAGAGAGAGAGAGAGAGAGAGAGAGAAGAGAACCATCTGAAGTATTTCTCAAGGGAATGAATGAGTCAGAGAGGGCTCTAACATCCTCCTGTGGCCTCCACACGCTCGTGTGTAAATGGAACACCTGCACCCCCACACATGCACACGAACCCCACAAAACACGCACAGTAGTAATCATTTTAAAAGGACATGGGCAGGTGAGCTCTAACACCAAGAGACATGAAGACATAAAACTTGGACAGGCCTGCCTCAAAACCACTGATCTCTAAGCAGCCAGTAACGACCTATTTGAGGGCTACATTTTCCTTCCTTAGCGTAAACACTAATGCCCTCGATGGTCCGAAGAATTCAAGAAGTGATGGAAGTGTCCGAAGCCCGTTCACGTGCATCCTAGCCGGTCACTCTCCAGAGTGCAGCCCACTATGCTGGGCAGGTGTAACCCAGAGAGACAACGCAGCAGCAGGGAGGCTGAGCAGATGGCTGGGTGGCAGATACTATGTAGCATGTGCAAGGCTCTCAACACCGCAAAGGAAAAGATCGACAAGGAAATGCTGTGTTGACAAAAGGAAAACAGCTGCACCTCTGGACCGTCAAAGTCAGAGATTAAAGCAACAATTATTACAGCCCTTAGCTCTAGGACCCACCCCGAGACGAGCTCCGACTGGGATTTCAGCACTGAGGCTCTTGAAAGACAGGTGGAACGACAGAAAAGGACTGTGCTGTCTGCACAGGGAGAAAACAAAATGTTTCCCCGGGTTCTAGGAGCTCTGAATATAATCAAGTGTGCGGTTATACTGCCGGCTGGCAATGAGTACTTTTTAATTGCAGTTGGAAGTGTAAACCTCCTATCTTCGTGATGAGTTTGTATTGAAGCATTAAGCTCTCTGTCCTTGGTGACTAAGTCAGAAGGCATACTGAGCTTGTTAGCAATTCTCCTGCAGTATTTCCTCCAGCGAGGCCCATTAGCCAAGCATTGTCTGTACCCTCGGGCAGCTGAGACCTGCTTGAATTCAGGCTGAGGCTCAAACATCCTACCACAGGCTAGTGTCTGTATTCCCAGCCTGTTGCTTGCACTCAGCAGATTAAAGTCAAAAGCAAATGCCAAGGAGAAAAGAAAGAAGGCTGAAACCAACCCTTATGTAGCAGGAAAAATATGGTCAACATCGGCTTGTCTCTCTCAGAGTATGTATAGTATAGACCCACGGTTACCTACCCCGGGTTGCAGATGGCTAAGTCCATAGGCAACTCAAATGGACAGATAGCGATGGGATGCTGACATTGTTTACATTCTGATTCTCTAGTCTAAGGACTTGTAAAACAAAGCCAGCTAATCAGGGTCCACACCCAGGAGTTGACGTGTTATTTTTAAGAGGAAGAGTAGGGAGATGGGCTTGTATCTGGGAGGAGTTAGGGAGAGGACTTGAAGGAATGAGTATGAACAAAATACATGGTATGAAATTCAACGGAACAAATGTGTAATAAAGCTATTTTTGGTTTGTCTGGGGGCGAGGGAGATGACTTAGTTGGTAGAGTGCTTGCCTTGCAAGCATATTAGAAACAGCCAATCAGTGAGCGCCAGGCAGCGAGAGACCCTGTCTCACAAAATGAAGTGGAGAGCAATTGAAGAGGACACTCAAGCATTGACCTCTGGCCTCCACTTGCCAACATACATATTTGCATGTGCGGGGGGAGGGGGGAGATTTTGATTGATTGATTGATTGATTGATTGATTGATTTAAATAAGTCCACCCTGGGATATACTGTTGCTCACTGCTGCTTCAGATCTTCTCCTCATGACGTATTTAACAAGTATCTCCCTCCCTCTCCCTCTCATCATTTCCTGTTAGGTTCGTGAATATCCTTCTCCCTCCTGATGCTAAAGAGATTGGTACTCGCTTCCGCTGGTGGCAGCCACGACATGATGGCCTTGACCAGAATGACTGGGCCATTGACAATGTCCTCATCTCAGGCTCTGCTGACCAGAGGACGGTCATGCTGGACACGTTCAGCAGTGCCCCAGTGCCACAGCATGAGCGCTCCCCTGCAGATGCTGGCCCCGTTGGGAGAATTGCTTTTGATATGTTCATGGAGGACAAAACCTCAGGTGATTTGCTAACAACACTGGACAAAAGTACACTGAAATGCAGCTGAGGGGGGAGGTTTATCACAAGTGGAACCGGGTCCTTGCCAGGTATTTGGATGATGTAGAAACAACCATTCCTTTTTCCTGTCAGCCTTCCCATTAGACATCGGTCTCTTTGCAGTCACTATAGAACAATGGGAGACATGCTTTTGTTTCTGTTTCCTATTTTCTACTTTGGAGGGGAAGAACCAACATCTCCTGGCCTATTGCTGCTGATCGTTTGGGTCAGGATCTTTCTCTGGTTCAGGCTGTCCTAGAACTCACCAAGAAGCTCAAGCTGCCCTCAAACTCACAGTGATCCTCCTGCCTCATCCTCCCGGTGCCTTTCTTAGCATCTGAAGTCAGAATGTTGTGTTTTCTGCAAGTCAGGCATGTTCACAATGGCATCTCATGTTTCAGATGGTGTCTCGGGGTCCGCTTGCTGTAGGTCTCTCTTCTTACCCTTCGTCCTCAGCAGGGATAGATAGGTCAGTGATGCAGGCAGCTGTGGGAACTGCACCCCACTCTCATCTGAATGCTTTTCATTTTGATGCACTCACGTAGGTTAAGGCTGTGGCTTTGCCCTCCCACATGTATTGGTTGTACCAGGTAAACCAGTGTGGTCAGATGCGTGCTGGTATCTCCTCCTCACATTGTGAGTCTACCCAGCAGTTACAAGGGCTATGCAGACGGTAAGACGAGTGTCTCTCCTGCTTAGCTCGGACGTCTAGCCCCGCCTCCAGAAAGGGGCGTATGACCAATCTCACAATAACGAAAACTTTCCAGAGAAATGACATACCTAGGGGAAATTTTAATTTAAGGGGTTTTAGGGACTTAAATTACTACTAAATTAATAATGTTTTATTATAAAAGCAGTAAATGATGTTCAAGTTACGAAATTGAGGAAAATACAGAAAATCGTGAGGATAAAGATTATCATCACCCAGGGGATAACCAGTATCACTACTGATAAAATGACTCCAGTGTTTTGTACGCCTTTAACAAATATTTTAACGAAGTTGGGATCTCAAATTAGGTGTATTTTGTAGACTGCCTTTTTCGGGGGGGGTCGGATTGAATCTTGGGTTGTCATTGTGTTGTTGATTAAATGTCTTAGAAGATAAACTTTCACTGGTTTTAAACACCATTATACTTTATAATTTGCTTTTGATGAATCTTTACCCTAATTAACTTAATTTCAGTCATTAGGATATCATGTAAATAATAACCAAATCCACCCTGGCAAATGGAAAAGTCCCTAAGGCTTAGCTGGGTGTGGCGGTGTGCCAGCAGCCCCTGCTTAGGAGGCTGGGCAATAGGGGTGTCATTAGAGAAAGGCATGAGTACAAAGAGAAAGAGAAGAAATGGGGAATGGAGGAGGATAGTGGGGAGGAAGAAGAGAAATGGGAGGTGGAGGAAGAACGGGGAAAGAGAAAGTTGTTACTGAGAGTCGCTCATACAGATCTGATTCAGAACTTCACTAAGTTACTCCTCTGTGTTTTCCCGGTGTAATAGTTTACATAAGTAAATTTACAATCAGAATAATTTAAATATTACTTCTGTGGTGCTAAAAGCCAATATAAATCAAGTTTAAGCACCTAACATACATGCTGGTTTAATACGGCCCTGACTGTGTTGCAAGGAAGCGTCTGCTCACAGAAGCAGCTCTGTTCTTGTTACATTATTTCAAGGACCCCATTGTCTTGCTCTCTTATCCATGAGGCTCGCTCATGAACCTTTCATGCTGCCTGCAGCATCGGACAAAAGGCGCCCAGAGAGAAACTGGCTCTGAATCTCACTGGAGTGTGAATGTTGGTTCACAGTGATGCTGGGTCCTCTTACCTATGACTCCAAATCCCTCAGAATGAAGACACAGATAGTAGAATGGCCCCGCCAAGCCATGCAAACCCCAGAAATATGTTGTTCTGCAGGCACGTGTGCCCAGACCAAACTTAGACTCACTGTGGGTGAAGCCTGAGTTACAGGAAAATCCCTTGGTCTCTCTGGATCTCTGAGGCAGGCCGGCTGCCTTTGCTGTGCACATGCCTGCCCCAAGCCTCCGGTTGTGCCTGTTTGTCTACACACTGTAGACATGGGCCTAACTAGGAAGCTCTGAAAGTTGAGCCTGTGAGATCAAAGTATGTCATTAACTAGATACAATTTGCATCGTTTGTTTTCATTTCTAACTTTACTAGATAACAAATACAATATATCATTATCTCTTCCCACTGAGCAGAATGATACAGGCCTACAATCACAACACCTAGGACACCAAGGCAGGAATATCTCAAGCTTAAGACTAGCCTGAACTACATTGACAATCCCAAACTAGCAACACCAAATAGACTGACTAAAATATAAGTGGATGGATGGATGGATGATGGATGGATGATGGATGGGTGGATGGATGGATAGATGGATGATGGATGGATGATGGATGGGTGGGATGGGTGGATGGATGATGGATGGATGGATGATGGATGGATGATGGATGGGTGGGATGGGTGGATGGATGGATGGATGGATGGATAGGATAGATGATGGATGGATGGATGGATAAATAGATGATGAATGGATGACACACATTTTAATTTGCAATTTGTTGAGAAACTGGGCATGGAAGTACATGCTTGTAATCTAGCAACCAAGAGACTAAAGTAGGAGGATCAGTTGTGAGTTTGAAGCCAGCCTGACCTATAAAGTGAGACCTTGTCTTAACCACCCTACCCCTCAAAAAATGCACTGGGTTTCTGTCAGTTAATGTCCATGTTATAAAATGTTTATATTAGTCTTTATTTTATGTGACATATTATATATAAAAGAGGCTTTTAATTAATTCTAGGACTTGGGTTAATGTGAATATTTACTTTAAGTCCTTGCTAAATCTGTCATCCAATTTTTTTATCTTTTTTTTTTTTCAGTGAATGAGAATTGGCTCTTCCATGATGACTGTACTGTAGAAAGATTCTGTGACTCCCCAGACGGTGTCATGCTCTGTGGCAGCCATGATGGACGAGAGGTGTATGCAGTGACGCACGACCTGACTCCCACTGAGAACTGGATCATGCAATTCAAGGTGAAGTTAATGTGGTCTCAATCACATAAGTAACCATACATTAGCAACGTAATCAGAACCATCACAAAGATAAAGGCCGTCTAAGATTCCACTGACTTAATATATGCTTTGAAAGATAAACTTAATGTTAAGGTAATATGCACCTCACCTAAATATTAGTTAATGATTAAAAATATTGTACTTCTGTACTATTTTAGGGTAAAATTTTGGACTTTACATAAAAGCAAATATTTACAATCAGGATTATATACTTAGAGAAGAAAATACTGGTTTAAAAATGTAAGGTACTGACTGTAGCTTACTAAGTCACTATCTTAAAAAGTAAGTTGGCTGGGCATGGTGGTGCCTGCCTTCAATCCAGAGCTGAAGCAGTTCTCTGGGAGTTCAAGGATAGCTGGTCTATACAGTACGTTCCAGGCCAGCTAAGACTACATGGTGAAACTCTGCCTACAAACAAAAAACAAAGGTAAATTGTTTCCTTATGAGACAAAGCTATAATCATTATTCCCACTTCTTCTAGAAGCTCATTCAGACGTTTCTGTAGAACAGAAATTATAGACTATAGGAGCATGATTAGAACTCGTGCCAGGAAGAGCTTTGGATAACATCTTGGCCTAGATCCGTTCTGCTGTATTCTGTCCACTTGAATCCCTCTGTGTTTGCAGAGCTGATGCAGTATGGCTGTCACCACACTGAAGGCCCTGTGCTTCTGTTGTCTTGTTCCACTGCATCTTGCTCGTCGGGGAAAGTGATTTATTGAGAGTTATAAATTATATGACAAAGCAGTAAAATTAGTAAGACCGTTAGCAATCCTTCTTGGTCAGCCATTCTGCCAAACATAGGTGCCAGGCCATTAACAAAACAATTTGTAAGCCTGGGCCCGGGCCTTCCAAGGAAATCGGCCAGTGTGGTGGAGGCACAGCTTCTCTCACCAATCCTTACACGATGTGCTTGGCACTTTCTACAGTTTGTCACCTTGGGCAACCATGCAATGTCCCCTGTCCATCAGCAAAACAAACAATGAACTTGAAAACGCAGGTGGTAGCTATCAAAAATGCAGGTGGTAGATGTCAAGGGACCTGGGGCCTTTCTTACTGCCAACGCTTTGGGGCTGAGATCTGTAATATGGTTTTAATGCCTTGACAATCTTCATTTTCTGTTTATTAGATCTCTGTTGGATGCAAAGTGCCTGAAAAAATTGCCCAAAATCAAATTCATGTGCAGTTTTCAACTGACTTTGGCGTGAGCTGGAGTTATTTAGTCCCTCAGTGCTTACCTGCCGACCCAAAGTGTTCTGGAACCGTCTCTCAACCATCTGTGTTCTTTCCAACGAAAGGGTGGAAAAGGATCACCTACCCGCTTCCTGAAAGCTTAATGGGGAAGTAAGTAGAAAATTAAAATAAAGTGTGGCTGGACATACCCAGGAGGCAGCCAGCGGTTCTGCCCTCAAATCTGAAATTATGGGTAATTGTGGGTAAAGTGCTCCCTTCCTCCGTGACACTAAGGTCCCTAATTAGTGACTTCCATGATGAGCACACTTCGTGTTGTGATCTCAGGCTTGGAGGATTTGGTCCTCCATAAATGTCTCTTTCGGATCGGTCTCTTTTCAAATAGGATTAGAGCAACAGTAATGACCTTGGAGCCAGATGCAAAGACACGTTACATACCTTACTGGCCTTGTGCACTGTGGTCCAATATAAACAGGTTTTCCTAATCCTTACCTGAGCAGGGAGCACATCCCAACCCATACCAGTTGCACAGCTCCTAATTTCAGGCCATTGTATATGACGGCTTGGCTTGCAGGTTTTCTTTTCCTCTCATCACAAAGCATCATGTTGTGTGCACTTGGTGTGGAGTATAATTAGCCTGGAGCACTGGGTTAAACCACGCTCTGGAAAGTCTGGATAATTTAATTTAAGGTGACTCCAAAGATTCCCCATCTACTATAAAATTAAGGAAGGAGATGCATTAAGCAAAATGACAGGTGTGCTTTTGCTAAATTAATCATCGAGTCCAGCTAAGTAAAGAGGCTTCTGAGGAAACAGAGCATGACGTATGAGTAGGACGGAGACTCCGAATAGGGCAGGTACACACACAGCCTGTCTAGTCCGATAAACAACATTATCAGCTTCCCAGAATGGATCAGAAGAGCTTACGCAGTGAAGATGCTGGGAGGTTAAAAAAAAATCTACAGTGGTTCAATTAACAATGAAATATCCTGGGGCTTGAGAGACAGCTCGGCAGTTAATAACATGCACTGCCCTGGGAGCAAACCTGAGTGTGGTTCCCAGCACCCACATTGGGTGGCCCACAACCCCCTAAGGTTCCAGCCTCCATTGGAACTGCACTCACACGCACAGACTCCACCCATAGAGAGGGGCCAATGCACATAAGAAAATGGAAACTCTTTAAAATGCCTTATAACAAAAACCGTAAAGATGAGTAAGCTCTGGGACTTGTTGGTTTGCAAATTTAATGCTGGCTTTAAGACTCACAGGAATGGTCCAGTAGGTAAGGACCCCTGTCTGCCAGACCTGATGACCAGAGTTAGATCCCTGAGACTACAGTCAACACCCCGGCATGCATGCTTGTGCACACATGCAGACACATGTGCACCCACACGCAAATATAATAACAATAAACTGCTCTTTTTACATTACTTCAAGGACCCCATTGTCTTGCTCTCTTATCCGTTATCCCTCATTGATCAATGATACTCTCAGCTCAAAGAGGGTCCCCTGTTGAATAGATGGTGGCTGCCAGAAAACTGGACCAGAATGCTTCTTCACTATGTCTGGTGGGAGAGGAGAGGGTTTTCTTTCTTAAGGATCCAGAGCAAGAACCCTGTTGAATCCTATTGTACAAATCAGCCCATTCCTAAGCCACTTAGTAATTTCTCTGTCTGTCTGTCTGTCTGTGAGTGTGTGTATGTGTGAATGTGAGTGTGTGTGTTTGTATGTGTGAGTATGTGTGTGTGTATATGAGTGTGTGAGAGTGTGAGAGTGTATATGTGAGTGTATTTGAGTGTGTGTGTGTGCGTGTGTGTGAGTCTATGTGTGTGTGTGTGGTCTGTGTGTGTGTGGTGTGTGTATCTCTTTCATATGTATGCTGTGTATTATCACTCACATATATATTCTATATATAATTTACATAGTGTGCAAATAGAACATTTGTTCAGATCAAAGACTTTTACTGTTGTGTAACCAATGTCCTCATCGTATAAAATGAGATATAGAACATTTACATTGCCCTAGAAAGCTCTTTACTTTGCATTTTTAAGCCAGGATTGTATGGCTTATTTTAATATAAGGTTAATTAGAATTTTTTTTTTACCCAGAAGACAGAGGAGAACAATGATGAAATTAAAAAAATCTCTGGGAAATTGTCCTTTAATATAACCCTTTCAAAATTGTTTTCTAATTACCATAGTTACTTTGAGAATATTGATTGTCTTCAAGGAATTGAGAAGGTGCTGTTTGCTAAGTGCCTGAAGGCTGTGTGCATACTAACAAGACTGTCATGGGCTTCACCAACCCCTATACAACTGCAAAAGTGTAACTGGCCAGTCAAAATGCTCCCGCAACCACTGAAGCTCAGTGTGTCTTGTTCATCTGATCGACAAACGTGCCAATTAATTAAATAAACACAAATGGTCAGTACATACCTGAAAAGAGTCTTACATATCCTTAGCCATCAGAAAAATGGAAACCAGGAGTGCTTTGAGATTCCATGTCACCCCACCCAAAATGGCCTCAAGACAGCACATAGGTAGGGTGGCTCAGGGGATAAGTGTACTCCCAAACCTGGAGATCAGAATTCTATCCTTGGAACCCATGTGGTGAATAGAAAAAACCAACTCCAAATTTTGTTCTGACCTCCACATGCACACTGTGTCCCACGCATGCACACACGCTCACACACACCAGATAGACAGATAGATATAAAAATATTCCCAAGCAATAACATCAAGTGCTGGTGAAGTCACAGGGAAAGAGATACTAATATTCATTGATGTTGGGGATGTAAAGTTCACAGACACAATGGAACTGAATACGCAGATTCCTCAAAACCTTAAAAACCACCATATGACCGAATTATACCACTCTAGGATATAGAATACGAGGATGCTGCAACAGCATACCATCCCATCCTGGCAGTTCCTTGTTTATAGATGCCCTGTGCACAATAACCAAGGAACAGCAAAGAATCTCCACGGGCCTGTTCTGGCCTCTGCAGGCAATGCACACACATGGTACACAGACATTCATGCTTGCAAAATACCTATACACATAAAATGGCAAATCAGTGCTTTAATGTGGTACATACCCACTGTGAAAACTAAAGCAGTTACCATGAAAAATGAAATCATGACATCTGCAAGGAAACTGCCACAGCTGGAAATCATTATGACAGGAAACTGACACAGCTGGAAATCATTGTGACAGGAAACTGACACGCTGGAAATCATTGTGACAGGAAACTGACACAGCTGGAAATCATTATGACAGGAAACTGACACGCTGGAAATCATTATGACAGGAAACTGACATGCTGGAAATCATTGTGACAGGAAACTGACACAGCTGGAAATCATTGTGTCAGGAAACTGACACAGCTGGAAATCATTGTGACAGGAAACTGACACAGCTGGAAATCATTATGACAGGAAACTGACACAGCTGGAAATCATTGTGACAGGAAAGTGACACAGCTGGAAATCATTGTGACAGGAAAGTGACACAGCTGGAAATCATTATGACAGGAAACTGACACAGCTGGAAATCATTATGACAGGAAACTGACACAGCTGGAAATCATTATGACAGGAAACTGACACAGCTGGAAATCATGGAAATCATTAAGACAGGAAAATGACACAGCTGGAAATCATTAAGAAAGGAAAATGACACAGCTGGAAATCATTGTGACAGGAAACTGACACGGTGGAAATCATTGTGTCAGGAAACTGACACAGCTGGAAATCATTGTGACATAAAACTGACACAGCTGGAAATCATTGTGACAGGAAACTGAAATGCTGGAAATCATTGTGTCAGGAAACTGACACAGCTGGAAATCATTGTGACAGGAAACTGACACAGCTGGAATTCATTATTACAGGAAACTGACACAGCTGGAAATCATTATGACAGGAAACTGACACGCTGGAAATCATTATGACAGGAAACTGACACAGCTGGAAATCATTGTGACAGGAAACTGACACAGCTGGAAATCATTGTGACAGGAAACTGACACAGCTGGAAATCATTGTGACAGGAAACTGACACAGCTGGAAATCATTGTGACAGGAAACTGACACAGCTGGAAATCATTATGACAGGAAACTGACACAGCTGGAAATCATTGTGACAAGCAAACTAAGCCAAGCGCTGCAAGTTTTGTTTCATCTGCAGATCCTAGATTTATTTTTCTTTTTAGTATCAAAATTCTTTTTTTATGGGTTTTACTTTTTTCTTTTACTGGATACTTTTTATTTACATTTTAAATGTTATCCCCTTTCTCTGTTTCCCCTCCAAAAACCTGCTATCCCATCCCCCCTTCCCCTGCCTCCATGAGGGTGCTCTCCCACCCACCCACTCCCTCCCACCTCCCCACCCTGGCTTTCCCCTACACTGGGGCATCAAGCCTTCACAGGACCAAGGGCCTCTCCCCTCCTTGATGCCTGACAAGGCCATCCTCTCCTACACATGTGGATGGAGCCATAGGTCCACCCCTGTGTTCTCTTGGGATGGTGGTTTAGTCCTAGGAACTCTGGGAGAACCTACATTTAAAACCTGCTGTGCATGAGTGTATGGAGGGGGCAATGGCAAAACTAGAAAGGAAAGCTCTGAGAGAGGAGGAAGAGACTTAAAGAAAAGTGTGGAATACGGAAGGTAATGGGATTCAGGTACTAATGACACAGGAACTGGAAGGAACCTGAAGAAAAGGAGCCAGCCAGAGGAGGAAGAGCATGGGGGAGGGGAAACAGCCAGAGGAGGAAGAGCATGGGGGAGGGGTAACAGCCAGAGGAGGAAGAGCATGGGGGAGGGGAAACAGCCAGAGGAGGAAGAGCATGGGGGAGGGGTAACAGCCAGAGGAGGAAGAGCATGGGGAGGGAAACAGCCAGAGGAGGAAGAGCATGGGGAGGGGAAACAGCCAGAGGAGGAAGAGCATGGGGAGGGGAAACAGCCAGAGGAGGAAGAGCATGGGGAGGGGAGACAGCCAGAGGGGAGAGAGAGAAACAGCAATGGGGAGGGGAGAGCCAGGGGGAGAGAAAATGAATGAGAAAAATGAATGGGACCAAAGTGTAAGGCACAGGGGTCAGACACTTTGTATACAATCCTAAAATTCTATTAAAGCAAGAAAAAGAAATCTGACTTATCATTCTAGATTGCACTGTTAGATAACCCTGTGTTTGAAACCGTCCCCGCTGACTTTTATTTGTTTTGCAAATTTCTACAGAATTGTGTTGAAAGCAGCTACACAACTCCATTACTGGAAATGGAAGTTGGCTGTGGTCAGAATTCATTCTTATCAACTTGGTTCATCCACAGAGTTACTGTCAGTGGTTTTTGTTTTTTTGTTTTTTTTCTCATAAGCACTGTGTGTGTGTGTGTGTGTGTGTGTGTGTGTGTGTGTGTGTGTGTGTGTGTGTGTGGTGCACGCGCACGATCAAAAAAAAAAAGTTAACTTTGTTTTTCATTCTTTCTCTTGCCCACAGTCCTGTAAGATTTAGGTTCTACCAAAAGTACTCAGACGTGCAGTGGGCAATTGACAACTTCTACCTTGGCCCTGGGTGTTTGGACAACTGTGGAGGCCACGGGGACTGCCTAAAGGAACAGTGCATCTGTGACCCAGGCTACGCGGGGCCACACTGCTACTTAACTCACACCCTGAAGGTACGGAGGAGCTCTTTGAACCGGCCGGCCTTGGCCAAGTCTGTAGCAAGGTTGTCAGTCTCTGCCTCCCGCCCCGCCTCTCCCGCACCTGACAGCTCCTCCCCTGTCTGTCTCACTCTGCAGCCCAAGCAGACCTCAAACTCACAGATACGCCTGACTCTGCTTCTCGAATGCTGGAATTAAAGGCCAGCACCGGGATGTCCAGCTTTTTTCTTTAAAACCCCAAACCCACTCAGTTTAAAGTCAGCGTTTGCCTTTTTGAAAGGATTGTACTTCTGCGATGGGTACAGGGGAGGATGTACTATTATTCCTATCAAATGAAGCAAATATTTCAGATAGCCTCCCCAAAACAAACGTTCAGACGTGCTGAAACACTGTTCGAACTTCCTTCCAGAAAACTCTGTGGTCTAACTTATTAACCACTGGAATATGGCTGAGCCATTTTTGACACAGAGTTGTTCAATGTGTCGTCAGTGTAGCTCCTGAGCCCAGAGGCCACACATGAGTTTTGTTTCTGTAAGTAAGCAGAGACAAACCCCATTTCAGTAATGGAAAAATGCCCCAGCGAAAACAGTAGAACCGCCAGGGCCAGGGCTCTCACCTGCAGTCCTGGGCTGCACAGGGAGGTCCGGGGCAGCCTGAATAGGAATCAGAAGTTAAAAATTTAATTTTTAAATCCTAAATCAAAAAGTAAAATTAAAAAAAAATAAATAGTAATTGAAGCCTAGCAAATAATGAAAATAAAACCTGAAGCCATTGCTCATTTGTGTCTAAAGAAAAGGCCGGAGACCTCGGATGAACATCCAAATGTTATTAGTATTTCCCAGACAAGAAATTCTATGCGTCTGCATTGTGCCCTCTAATTCAGCCTCCTCATGAGAGCATGCATTTCTTCAGGCTCGTGCTCCTACATACGAACATCCACTTATAAAAAATTGTGCTCATTTTCTCCCTATTAGTGAAGTCAAGCCAGACGGGCCGTGTTTGCCCGCCTTAATCATGGAGTCGACTGTGCTCAATGTTTGAGAGAACGAGACGTATTTAAGTCATTTACCACACAAAGCAGAACTCTCACAGAACTGGGGGAATGTATAGAAGTCTATAGAGACACACAAATACTGTTTGTTACTGCAACCACAAGTCTGTGTCCCCTAAACATAAGATAATATCACTTCCCTTCTCTCAATAACATAAATTCTCTGAGATTTTAGGTCTATAAAAGATAGTATTTATGTGTTTAGTTTTAGTTATTATGCTTCTAGGACAGCTGAATTATTTTATGCCTTTGAACCAAAAAAAAAAAAAAAACATTGTCTTATGATTCTTTCTAGCAATTACTTAATTACTCTGAGTTTGCATTCATTAAGATTATATTAAAAAGATACTTTGACCTTGAATCTGCACCTTGATGTGTGTCAGAATAGAAGTTTACCTTTTTATGTCTTAAAAAGTAAAAGTCTAGTTATTAGATTTCATTTAAGCGGTTTAATTTATCTTCAGTATATGGTAGAAAGTAATGAGCATAATCTATTGCCTTTCAAACACATCTTTGCAAACGTACTGAAATCAGTTCTGCCATTTTTAAACCCAAGCAACTGTGTGGGGTAAAGCACCATCATTTCTACCGGAAAGCATTACCTTTAACTGCATCCCCCCGACCCTCCCCCACGCCCACAGACCTTCCTGAAGGAACGCTTTGACAGTGAAGAGATCAAGCCTGACTTATGGATGTCCTTAGAAGGCGGGAGCACTTGCACAGAGTGCGGGATCCTCGCCGAGAACACTGCACTCTACTTCGGGGGCTCCACGGTGAGGCAAGCTATTACTCAGGACTTAGACCTCAGAGGTGCCAAGTAAGTCACGTTTTCCTCATGTCTGTCTTGGTGGCACAGTCGACACCAGCTGTTACTCGGGACCTGAGGGGCTCTTTGCCCTGGTCCGTCACCCTGAGCGAGAATGTGTGCTTGCATTTAGATTCCTGCAGTACTGGGGACGCATCGGCAGTGAGAACAACATGACCTCTTGCCATCGGCCGGTCTGCCGGAAGGAGGGCGTGCTGCTGGACTACTCTAAGGATGGAGGCACGTTTATGGGTGACAGCTATGCCTAGGAACACCTCCCACATCCACCCAACACCCCTCAGAAACAAAGCTTTGCTGACAGGGACGACCACGGAGACCTCGAAACAGACAACAGCTCTGGCTTGTGTTACATGTCCTGTTCATGGAACTGCTGAGAGAGAGGCAAAACCTACCCCCACCAACACACAGAGAGATCCCATTAAAAAGAAAAGGATTTTAATAGAATTTCTATCTTTTTTTTTCTTTTTCTTTTTTTCGGAGCTGGGGACCAAACCCAGGGCCGTGCGCTTGCTAGGCAAGCGCTCTACCACTGAGCTAAATCCCCAACCCTAGAATTTCTATCTTTTACATATGCCTGGAAATTCATGTATATAGGGTATCTTTATCATATCCACAACCCATTCTCTTCCCCTCCAGCTCCCCCCAGGTTCTCTCTCCCACATCTCTCTCCCAGCATCTTGTCCTGTTTTAAATAGATTTATTTCTTTGTAAGAGCATGAAAGAAACAAACTTTGAATGGTTTTCTGAGTAAAATATGATTTCAAAAGAATCTTAGGCCCTGCAACATGATATACACCTTGAATTCCAGCCCTTGGGGGACAGAGTCAGAGGCAGGTGGAAGTCTGTGAGTTCGAGGTCAGCCTGGTCTACATAGTAAGTTCTGGAACAGCCAAGTACATAGTAAGAGCCTGTCTCAAAAAAAAAAAAAAAAAAATCCAAAAAGAGCACTGTTGTCCCCAGTTCAAAAAAAAGAACCAAAAAAAAAAAAAAAATCCAAAACACTGTTGTGTCAATAATAACGTAGATACCATAGGGACTCTACAAGAAGAACCTCACCAATTGTAAGAAATCCTGAATTCATAAAACAATGTTAATAAAACCCTGTCGTATTATTTTATATTATTAATATAATTAATATGTTATATTAATTATTATTACATAACTAACTTTCAGGCCATTAATACAATGGAATATTCAGAAAAAAAAATGCTTTAAGAGCTGGAGAGATGGCTCAGGGGTTAAGAGTCCTGGTTGCCAGAGAGCCAAGGTTTGATCCCCAGCACCCACGTGCTGGCCCACAGTCACCTATAGCTCCAGGTCCAGGGAGTCTCTTATAGCCTCAGTAGGCATCAGGCACCCAAGTGGTGAACATTCATAGGTGCAGGCTAAACACTCATACACACAAAATAAAGATAAGTAAGTTAACAAAATCATTGATATAAAAACAATAACAATGGGAAACAGTTAAAAAGATTCTTTTCAAAAGAAAGTATGTTTCAGCAGCCAGATAACATCCAGAGTAACTAGCTGATAGACAGCCAGAGCTGTCTTAGCCTAGCCATGTGTCCTAAGCATTTTTCCCACAGCCAGCAATGAGGCCAGTTCTTACCATGCCAAATAATTGCAAATTGTATAAAATTATAATAGCTGTATTTTTAAATCTAGAACCTACTGGTCTAGAAACGAGCATGTGTTCTTAAAAAATCCTCCTAAGAATCTAGAGATGGATTTAAATCAAATTAATTAAAATAAAAAATTAAAAGTAATTTTAAAATAATCAAGATTAAGGATATATATTTACTTTGACCCTGTGTGTCTAAATACCCTCACATTCGTGATCAGCTTTGTATTGAAGCCATGATTACAAGTGACACGTAAAAGTCCCTAGAATCGGTTTTCACTGCCTGGGTAAGCAGTTTTCTTAGGAAGCAGACAGAACTTGCATGGTCCAGAGCTGATAAGTTTGTTTTATAGGAATCACTTGACTTTGCTTCATGAGATGGATTTCAGAAATACATTTCGTGAGGCACGACTACATCCTCCCTCCCTGAGGGGGGCTCACCAACACCACTCCCACTTCGCTGGTGGCAGCCTTTGTGATCAGCAATGGGCCTGGTTTCTCGGGTGAGCGCAGGGGCCCTGGACAACATTCTGATTGGTGGAGCAGAAATCAATCCAAGCCAACTGGTGGACACTTTTGATGACGGTAAGAAGAAAGCTCCAGTGTTTTCTCTGTCGGCTGGGAGTGGAGGCATCAGATAAGTAACGCACAGCCAGCACCTTGGCGGGGGTCTAGTTCATGCTGCTCAACCACCGAGAGCTGGTCTCAGGTCTCCTCGATTGATAACTCTTCAAAGTTGGTCACTTGCTGAGAATTTAAAGAACATTGCTAAATAAAAACTGTTTTTATTATAATTCATAATCACAATACCTAAAACATTTTAGTCCTTTTAGTAATTTCTGTTCAGAACACATAGTGCAGACGCCTAGGAAGAAACAGATCTTTACCCAGAAAAACAGTTCCGCTTTTATAGCAAAGTGATCGTTCTAGTAGTGACCATTAATATAGTATTGCCCTAAGCTTGGGCTCTCCCCTGGCATTTATATATTAAAAGAATTGTGTAAAATAAACACCAGCCTTGGTAGTAAACATGAAAATAATTTAACATGGAACGTCTTAGTTGAAGAAAATAACTCACGGCATTGTTTCCCGCTTACTTAACAGAAGGCTCTTCCCATGAAGAAAACTGGAGTTTTTACCCTAATGCAGTAAGGACAGCAGGGTTCTGTGGCAATCCATCCTTCCACCTCTATTGGCCGAACAAAAAAAAGGACAAGACCCACAATGCTCTCTCCTCCCGCGAGCTCATCATACAACCAGGATACATGATGCAATTCAAAGTAAGTCCAAGGGATACAGGAACCTCTGTGGGTTGTGGGAAAAGAGATTTGTTCTGACACCCAATGATCGATGTCACCCATTAAAAGGCACTGTAGCTTGTTGTTGCGTTTTGTAAAGACTCTATTTGGGTATGGTTATTTGAGCATAGATAAGAATCTGTGGAGATGTGAAGACGAAGTAAGAAATGTTATAGCTAGTATATATTCATCTGCCAAATGAAAGGCTTCAGTCGGTGCCTAGAACCCAACTGCCTCCTTCCCTCTGCCTAACCAATCTTCATCAGCCACACACCCTTCGTCAGCCACACCCCTTTCCTCTGCCTAACCAACCTTCATCAGCCACACCCCCTTCATCAGCCACACCCCTTCGTCAGCCACACCCCTTCATTAGCCACACCCCTTCCCTCTGCCTAACCAACCTTCATAAGCCACATCCCCTTCATCAGCCACACTCCCCTCCCTCTGCCTAACTGGCCTCACTTCGTTTACTTCCTTTCCTATTCTTCAGTTTACTTTTCAATGTTCCTTTGTCTCCAACTCCACAAACCTGCCCATTGACACAGTTGTAGCTCCCAAAGCCTCACAGAACTAGAGGAATTTCTTTAAATCTTTTCTACTGCTTAGCAGGCTAGAAAGGAGGACATTCGTAGGCACTGACAACTGCTCTCTTTCTGATGTCTGACAAACCTTTTAGAGGCATTACAGAGGTATTTTATTATTAGGTTGTTTTTAAAAACATCAATTACTCTAAATGCAGAACTGGGGGCTTTATTACAGACTGTTGACGTGCACCTGCCGTTCTCTTTGGCTCTGTGTTAGACTCGCTTCGGAGATGACCCAGTGTTCTCAGTGCTTACTATCCCTTAAGACTGTGTTCAGCTTTTGCAATTCGAAAGCTGCTCACGGTTGTGCTTAGTTGATTCCACACCAACTTCCAAGCCATGTCCTTTGGGAGTCGAAGTTCTCCTCTCCTGGTCCCACTGAGGTCTCTATCGTCTCCTCCTTGGGTGGCTCCGATCTCAGAACTGAAGAACACTAATGTTTCTCTCCAAACAAATTAATTTATTTAAAATAAAAGGAAGCAAGATGGAGAGCTGGATCGGCAGTTGAGAATGCTTGCTGCTTATCTAGAAGACCTGAGCTGAGTTCCCAACACCTTGTCAGGCAGCTCCCAACCTTTGTAACTACAGCTCCCGGGAATCCAATGCCTCTTCCCTCCATGGAAAGACATGGGCTTCCCCCAATCCCATTCATACACATACAAGTTAAAAATTTGTTTAATAAAGCTAAATTTGTCCCCTGAAATTTAGGTTATCCTAGAGTCAACATTCATCCGATGATCCTTTCTTCTCTCCTATACCCTCTATGTATTCAACTCTGTTGTCTTCCTCTACAACTGTGGAAAATCTCTCTCTCTCTCTCTCTCTCTCTCTTTCTCTGTCTCTCTCTGTGTGTGTCTCTCTCTGTCTCTCTCTGTCTCTGTGTATGTGTCTGTCTGCCTGTCTCTGTCTCTCTCTGTGTCTCTGTCTCTGTCTCTCTCTGTCTCTGTCTCTCTCCCTCTCCCTCTCATTATTCTATCTCCTTGGTATCTACTTGTGTGCCAGTTTTGTAATCTTTTTCCCTCCAAACATACGAATTTCTCCGTGCTTCCCAGAGTCTCTCCCTCTATTGCATCTGATCCCTCAGAATTCCATACAGTCTTCCTGCTTGTATCATACCTTGAAAAACAAGTCTCAAATATGGGCATCTAACCTTGACCGCTCACTAACAACTCAATTTTATATTAGTATTTTGAGTTACATTAATTCATTTACTGATTTGAGGTGTGTGCATGTGTCTGTGTGTCATGTATGCACGGTTGCCCATGTGGAGGTCAAAGGACAACGTGAGTCAGTTCTCTCCCCACTGACCCCAAGGAATCAAACTCGGGTCATCAGGCTTGGCCACAGCTCCTTTTTACCTCCTTTAGTAATTTCTGCACATGTCTGACTTGCTCTTAGCATGTCTCGTGGTAAGCTCAACAGCTTCCCTTCTACACAGCTCCTCCATACATCAGACTCCTGCTGATCAGATCACCTTTCCCCACTAACTAGCTTTAAATGTCTTAAAGTCTTCACTGCTCACTCTAATCAGTGCCCTCTAATTCTACTTCTGCTGGTTCCTCCTCTCCTCAGATCTTCCCTGCACCCTTAAGTCCATGTGTGCTCTATTTAAGTCAACATATATCCATCAAGTTCCCCTTTGGCACCCAGTCTCCCTCCTACCTACCTACCTTTGAAGTCAGCCTCAGATGAGCTTTATGTAGCCCCGCTCTTGGTGCACTGTTTCACCCCTCAAACCTTCAGTGGTTTTCTGTTCTTGGCGAGTTAAGAGCAATGGCTTGTTTTCCTGCATCACAGCCTGTGAAGCTCTGCTCAGCTCTCTAGCTTCCCCCCACAGGGTTCCATTCCCTCTCCACGTACCTCCAGCCTCAGCTTACTGTTTCCTCTGAGTCCGAGGTGCTCTCTGACCCCCAGGGTCAGCGCACATGCACCTAACAGATGAATTAATTTCCAATGCATTTAATCAGCTGCAATCTCACTATCCCTGTATATTTATGTGTCTCTTACATTCCCACTACTATTATTGGATGATGCTTCTTATTCTAACCTTGAATCATAACTCTCATTTATGAGTGTTATGCCTGAAATTTTTAGCACTAACTTGCCCTAATACCAATAGTGAATAGCGTTTGTTGATTAAATCAACAATTAGAACTTACATTTGAGTCACCAAATGTTACAACATTCATGCACTATTAAGGTTCAAACATTTAATTGCAGATGATACTGACAAGGAGAAACAGCCATTGAATGACTATTAAAGTAATGGTTGTTTTTTTTTTAATTTTTTACTTCCAAAGAAAAACTTAATAGCAGATGAGTGCCGTGTGTAAGTGAACGTGCCTTGCATAAGATACTTCCAGTTTCCCTCCATAAACTCTTCTCGGGATATATTTAGCCAATTTAGCTCATCCAAATCCGTGTGATGTGGCATATTAGTTAAATTAGTAGAGATAATACCTTAAAATCTTTAATCCTCAGCTTCTCTGTAGAGTGCATGACTTAACCGCTCTAAGGAATGACTTCTCCACGCCCTGGAAGGCTGCTGGTTCCTCTGAATAGTTGATTGCCCATTAGAGGCTTGACGTGGAGATAGAGGATTTCTGATTAGCTCTATTGGATGTCACCTAGTCTGGCCCTTATACTGACTGTCCTTGTTTGTTATAGATTGTGGTGGGTTGTGAAGCCACTTCCTGTGGTGACCTTCATTCCGTCATGCTGGAGTACACTAAGGATGCAAGGTTAGTGAAATTCGTCTACATTTCTTCCAAACCCGAAAACATAATTCAAACGTGGGTCTAATTTCAAGGTAGCTTCTTGCAAAGAAGCAATTCTGTGTATCAAAAGCAGAAGTCTTCAGGAGAGCATGGCATACCTGTAATCCCAGGAGTGGGGAGACTGGGGCTGCCTGCCATACCTAGAGAGACCTGGTCAGCCCCTGTGAATATTCATACGAATTTCACTAGTATAAAATTTGCATCCATGTCTTCATATTTTTTCCTTTCAAACCAAAGGGAAGAACTCAGTTTTCACACCGGGCATCTGCTTTACATTTTAAAATAAGATGCTGAGTTTGTTCTCATATAACTATCTGCTTCATGCTGCTCAAGGTTTTTAACAGACAGGTGATCTGAATACGCTCCAACTGGTGTCCTGACTCCTATCACACGTTAGCCATGTGGATGGAGCCTGACACAGGGCGTTTCCCTTGTACATAGCTGTCTAACTCCATCACTATGGAAACCTAACTATATTATGTTGAGTCCATTGGTTCTGTGCGTGTTTCTAATGAGAAGTTCCTTAAACCCATTCATTCTTACTTGCTGTCATTTTAGTCTGTCGTCTGAATGCATTCACACATTTTAATGTGGTTTTAAAGAGTTAACACACGTCTAATGAGAAGCTATTCTCCTTTGGGTTTTAAGTTAGTGATGCTATGAGAATTTCATACATAAGGTATTTTAGCATTTCTTTTATAACCCGCTCATTCCCCTAAGAGCTGTTCCTATGTCCATGAGTGTAGGGCTGTCCACTGGAGTGTGGGTGACCCACAAGAGGTTTGGGGTTTTTGTTTTGGTGTGACCATTTCTTTTTTGTTGTTGTTGTTGTTGTTGTTGTTGTTGCTTATTTTTATTTTTTTTTTTTTTTGCGGTTTCAGGCAAACATCCCCTTCCCCCCCCCCCTTCCTTATGGGTGTTCCCTCCCCACCCTCCCCCATTGCCTCCCCAACAATCACATTCACTCATGGTTCAGTCTTAGCAGGACCCAGGGCTTCCCCTTCCACTGGTGCTCTTACTAGGATATTCATTGCTACCTATGAGGTCAGAGTCCAGGGTCAGTCCATGTATAGTCTTTAGGTAGTGGCTTAGTCCCTGGAAGCTCTGGTTGCTTGGCATTGTTGTACATATGGGGTCTCAAGCCCTTCAAGCTCTTCCAGTTCTTTCTCTGATTCCTTCAACGGGGGTCCCGTTCTCAGTTCAGTGGTTTGCTGCTGGCATTCGCCTCTGTATTTGCTGTATTCTGGCTGTGTCTCTCAGGATCGATCTACATCCGCTCCTGTCGGTCTGCACTTCTTTGCTTCATCCATCTTGTCTAATTGGGTGGCTCTATATGTATGGGCCACATGTGGGGCAGGCTCTGAATGGGTGTTCCTTCAGTCTCTGTTTTAATCTTTTGCCTCTCTCTTCCCTGCCAAGGGTATTCTTGTTCCCCTTTTAAAGAAGGAGTGAAGCCTTCACATTTTGATCATCCGTCTTGAGTTTCATTTGTTCTAGGCATCTAGGGTAATTCAAGCATTTGGGCTAATAGCCACTTATCAGTGAGTGCATACCATGTATGTCTTTCTGTGATTGGGTTAGCTCCTCAGGATGATATTTTCCAGTTCCAACCATTTGCCTCCTAATTTCATAAACTCTTTGTTTTTGATAGCTGAGTAATATTCCATTGTGTAGATGTACCACATTTTTCTGTATCCATTCCTCTGTTGAAGGGCATCTGGTTCTTTCCAGCTTCTGGCTATTATAAATAAGGCTGCATGAACATAGTGGAGCACGTGTCTTTTTTATATGTTGGGGCATCTTTTGGGTATATGCCCAAGAGAGGTATAGCTGGATCCTCAGGCAGTTCAATGTCCAATTTTCTGAGGAACCTCCAGACTGATTTCCAGAATGGTTGTAGCAGTCTGCAACCCCACCAACAATGGAGGAGTGTTCCTCTTTCTCCACATCCTCGCCAGCATTTGCTGTCACCTGAGTTTTTGATCTTAGCCATTCTCACTGGTGTGAGGTGAAATCTCAGGTTGTTTTGATTTGCATTTCTGATGACTAAAGATGTTGAACATTTCTTTAGGTGTTTCTCAACCATTCGGCATTCCTCAGCTGTGAATTCTTTGTTTAGCTCTGAACCCCATTTTTTAATAGGGTTATTTGTCTCCCTTCGGTCTAACTTTTTGAGTTCTTTGTATATTTTGGATATAAGGCCTCTATCTGTTGTAGGATTGGTAAAAGATCTTTTCCCAATCTGTTGGTTGCCGCTTTGTCCTGACCACAGTGTCCTTTTGCCTTACAGAAGCTTTGTAGTTTTAAGGAGATCCCATTTGTTTCCATTCTTGATCTTAGAGCATAAGCCATTGGTGTTTTGTTCAGGAAATTTTTTCCAGTGCCCATGTGTTCCAGATGCTTCCTAGTTTTTTCTTCTATTAGTTTGAGTGTGTCTGGTTTGATGTGGAGGTCCTTGATCCACTTTGGGTGACCATTTCTTAATATTTTAAATGTTTTTAATTGAAATGGAGTTATATTACATTCTCCTCTCCTGTTCCTCTCCCCACCTCCAACCTTTTACTCTCCCTCAAACCTCTCCAATGGGATATTTTACAAGGGAATAGCTTTTTATTTTGTATAGAATGTATATTTTTATGAAATATAATTACATCTTTTTCTACCTCCCATTTCCCCTCTTCTACTCCCTCTCAAATGCATGGCCTCTTTCTCTTTAACTTAGTATTACACGCATGTGTAGATGCATAGACATAGTTCTTTAATTGTTATCGTTACATACATGGATATATTTAATACATTAATGTCTTCATGTACAGACATAAGTAGGTTGAGTTCTTTTAATGTTACTTGTAGGTATATAACTTTAGGGTTATATTCTAAATTATTTTCAGTAATTCAGTGATCATAGTTATATTTAATTTTTAAAAGATGAAATTCTAAATGAATAAATCTTTAAAGAGAGGTAGCTAGAGCGATGGTTCAGCGGTAAAGAACACTGGCTGCCCTTCCAAAGGACCCAGGTTCAGTTCCCAGCTCTCAGTGGCTCACAACTGTCTGTAACTGCAGTTCCAGTCAGATTGCCTCTTCAGCCTGCGCCGGAACTGCACACATGTAGTGCCCATGCATACATGCAAGCAAACATTCATATACGTGAAATAGAAATGAATTTTTTAAAGAGGAAATTCATGTAAAACAATTTAATCCTATCCCAAAGCATCACCTGATGTGTTAATCACACAGTCCTTCTGACTCGTCTAATGCAACCCCTTTTGATTGCTACAGATCTGACTCCTGGCAGCTCGTGCAGACCCAGTGCCTACCTTCCTCTTCCAATAGCATTGGCTGCTCCCCCTTCCAGTTCCACGAGGCCACCATTTATAACGCTGTCAACAGCTCGAGCTGGAAGAGGATCACCATCCAGCTGCCAGACCACGTCTCCTCAAGGTGGGTCGTCTGCAGAGGTGAGCCCAGAGTTCCTCGTGCTGTGGTGGCTTTGTTGCTACTTCATAACTGTAATTTTGCTACTGTTATAAATTGTAATGTGAAGACCTGTGATCTCTGACAGTCTTAGGCAAACGCTGTGAAAGTGTCGTTTGACCCCATAGGGGGTCGCAACCCACACATTGAAAACCTCTGCTCTACACAGCCGTGCAGAAAGATGAGAACAGAATTTTAGCTGCAGCATGAGGACCCTTTCTTCTTCTTGCCATCCCATGTCCCAAGGAAAAGATTGGAACATATTTGTAAATTACTCACAGAGTCCAGATTTTCTTTTAACTACATTATCATACCTGTGGGACATTTAGTCAAACATCCTGAATGCTAGAGTCTACACAGAGACTGAAGTTGGGGCTAATTCTGCCCTTGCTTTCCATCCTGCCAAAGCCTATGTTGCTCATGTAGACACGCAGACCTCCTGGGTTGCCAGGTTACAGAAAGCTGAGGATACTGGGTGATTTTTCCGGGAGCAGCATTCGTTTCACTGAAAGATTTAGAGAATTATATGCTTCTTTAATTTAGATAGATAGATAGATAGATAGATAGATAGATAGATAGATAGATAGATAGATGGATGTACACACACACACACACACACACACACACACACACACACACACACACACACCCGGACATAGAATTACTGTAGAATAGAATAGGAAATTCTCATAAAAGTTGAATAGAAGGAATAACACTCTGGCTTCCACATACATCGCATACAAACACATGTGTGCATGGGCACAGACAAAGGAGGAGAAAACCTTAGACAAGATACAGCTTTCAGAAAGGCACGTGAAGACTCACACCCAAGGTCTGGAAGATGAGTCAGCTCCCTGCTTTCGAGGCCTTTCCTCAGATCCCCTTTCCCACAGGCGGAGGCTAGGCACGGGAAAGCCTGCTGACTCTGTTCTCCCCTGGGTCTCTCAGTGCCACACAGTTCCGCTGGATCCAGAAGGGAGAAGAAACAGAGAAGCAAAGCTGGGCCATCGACCACGTGTACATTGGAGAGGCTTGTCCCAGGCTCTGCAGCGGACATGGTTACTGCACCACGGGGGCCGTCTGCATCTGTGATGAAAGCTTCCAAGGTCTGAACCCGGGCTGTTCGTGAGGCAGGGCTGTGGACTCCTTATGTTACATACAGGGCACTAGGAAGTGGATGGGAAGGCCATGCTGAGGGGCAGAGGGGACTGGCACAGTCTTTGTCTTCTATTATTATTATCATCGCACTGGGTTCTCGGTCTTGAGCTGTATTCCTGAAAGCGTTTTAAATAATTTTTTAATTGGCCTTCAAAACACTGGCTCTCATTATGATATTTACGTATGTGCTCCCCTCCCTCCTCCCTCCCAAATAGTTCCCCTCCTGCTTCCTGAAATCCATTTTTAAAAGAAGACTGAGAAATTGGGAGGATGACCCGTGCAGTAAAGCACTTGACTTACAAGCCCAAGGACCTGAGCTCAATCCCAGAATTCACATAAAAATGCCAAGCGTGGTGCCCCCACACTGTAAGTGCTGGGGACACAGAGACAGGAGGTTCCTTAGAGCTCACTTGGCTGCTAGGCAAGACTAGTTGATGAGCCCCAGTCAGTTAGAAACTAACTCGAAGGAGGTAGATGACATCCGTGACAATGACATCTGAGGTTGTCCCCTGCCCACTGTATGCACACATACCAGTGCCCACATATACTCAAATACACCTCACATCTATGCATTTAAAAAAAAGGCAAAAATAAACTTGATAGATTCTATACACGACGGTTTACATTTGTAAGTAGATAGGAAAAATCCATACAGGGGACCCTGTAGTTCCTTATGGCCCCTGCTTTTCACATGAGCTTCCTGTCCCGGCCACACCCACTCTCCATTTCCTCCTCTGGGCCTTGTCTTCATCAGCGTCTGTCTAACTCCACCTTCCTGCATCCAGATTTCATCCCCCTACCCCATGGATGTAGCCGGCAACCTGAGTGCTCAACTTCCCGGGTCACTGTGCTCCTCAGGAGAAAAAAAGCAAGCTTCATCATACAACTGAGTTAATTTCTATGACGTGGGCTTCCAGAGGCCAAAGGTTTGGGACAGCATCTGGTCAGACTCTCCCATGGTGGGAAAACTGGCCTGACCTGCTCTCCTTTTGCACAGACTCTGAACAGGCTCCAGACTCCACCATCAAACACTCACCATTACATCCTCGCAGCGTAATAATTAAAGCCATGTAAGGTGACCATTCCTGCTTGATAAAGAAGTAATTTATTTAAGCCTCTGTTTGCTTCGTGCTGCTCATTTTTATCCAACCTTCAAGAAGGCTTTTTAATAGGCAGATAGATGATCCACATATGCTCTAACTGGTGTCCTGACTCCTAACACACATTAGCCATGGTGGATGGAGCCTGACGTGGGGCGTTTCCCTTGTAGATAGCTGTCTAACACCATCCCTATGGAAACGTAACTATATTATGTTAAGCCCATTGGTTCTGTGCATGTTTCTAATGAGAAGTTCCTTAAATCCATTCTTATACTCGCTGTATCATTTTGGCTTAGAGGTTAAGTATTTGTTAAAAGCACAGAGCTGGTAATCATGACCAGGTCCTGGGTTTTATTTCCTTTTCAACATTGCCAGTTCTCCCAGCTGAGAGATTATCCAAAGAAGATAAAAATTATACAGCTTCCCCCCAAGAACACAATGTTAGATTATATATGTGTCGGAATTCTACTGGGAGATCCATTTAGATTTCTTGCTTGGTGCTCTGTCTTTGCCTCCAGATGAAGTTGGGTATGATTAATGTAGACACGTACACATCTCTGATATCAAAAATTACTCACCCGCCTCCTGCTCCCCTCTTATCACTGCTGCCAAGACCAGCTGGTCTGCCTGGCTATTAGCTTAAGAATTTCAACTTTGGGCAAATGAATGAATCAAATGTCTCACAAGAAGGCCTGGCTGCCTGGCATTTTCCCTCTTCCCTGATCCAACGGAAGTAGGGACTTTCTATTGTGAATCATTGAGGGCATTTAGGAAACGTGTATCATTCAAATCAAGAAGAAATCTAAGGATGTACGCATTCGCTGGCTTAGTGTCTGACATACCAGTCCCACCTAGGTGGCTCCTGAGAGACATTACCAGTGGATTTATTATTCATTTATTTATCCCAGCATCATTGCTGATTATTGAAAAGGTACCGAGAGTCGTATTAGGTGCTGGAACCCAACAAGGAATTAAGACAGAGACTCTGTTCTCGGGACTCGTTAAGTAAAGAGCGGGATATAGAATAACAACACAGCATGTCTAGCTTCTGCAAAATGGTACTAGGAAAAAGTAATTAGATTGCCCTCCCATACCAGGGAGAGAGCTCCCTGGTGAGACCCATTACCAGCAAACGCACAAGCCTGGACAGCATTTAAGCAATAGATTGGCACAAGTAGTGAATACGTTCACATGCACGTGTGTAAGCATCGACTCAAAAGTAATAGGATTTGTCTCACCGTAAGCCAATACCTACCTAAGTACAAGAGGAATGATTGCTTCTGGGAGCGAGCCTGCCTGGCACGTCACCGTTCTCGCCTAAGTCTGGCTCGAACCTGAAATCGAACATTGTTCTTTTTTCTTGGAGGATTGTGTTTACCCTGGCTGATTCCGATCTCAATGATTACTTTCTCCCCCAGGTGACGACTGCTCTGTCTTCAGTCACGAGCTTCCCAGTTACATTAAAGATAATTTTGAATCGGCAAGAGTCACCGAAGCCAACTGGGAAACAATCCAGGGCGGCGCCATCGGAAGTGGCTGTGGGCAGCTGGCGCCCTATGCCCATGGAGACTCGCTCTACTTCAATGGCTGTCAGATAAGGCAAGCCGCCACCAAGCCGCTGGACCTCACTCGAGCAAGGTGAGCAAACCCTGAGCCTCCCTCAAGGTGCAGAGTTGATCACAAGCCCGGATCCGATCATGGACTTCATGCAATAGCAACCACTAAGCAAGGGAGCCTGAATGTGAAAGAACCATTGTGTGTTTCAGCAGCTGAACTGTCACTGTGTAACATTACCGTAGGCTGGCTTTGTTATTTCTTCCCCCACGTACTAGCTACATAGATAACGCGATGACGATGGCAGCCACAGCAGATGTGTGAGTCAATACGTTATGAATAGGTTTACAAAGGCAAATAGCTTTAGCCCCTGTAAGTTTAGTAAATCGAAATCAAGGATGAGGAGATCTTTATTACTAACGCAGAAGAGAATTAGCAGAAACCGTACACTATATATTATGTACGCATAATGTATGTATGTTATGTGAATGATGTGCAGCAAGGCCCTGGCAGGGTTGACTTTCTTCCCCAAGTCCCATCCCCGGCTATTCTGCCAAAGCCAGAGTGTGGGGACCATGTGAAGGTTTGAAGGGGCCACAAAGCCCTAAATGGTACCCAATGAATGGTGGCAGGAGTTCAGGAACCACACGGGTATCTGCGGGCTAGCTGTGCAGTGACAGAAGGCGGCGGTTAACCTGAAGCCTTTCCTTTGGAGAACACTAATATTTTCTGAGGCAGAAAAACAGATTTTTGTGGTTTTCAGTATGATGCACTGTAAGAATATAATAAAGGCAATTCCTGTGTGGGGACCATGGAAATGCTAAGGCCGTACCCATTGTTGGGGTAGAAATCTCGGCTCACGTCAAACCACAACAGACCAACGTGGTTCCATGTGGAAAGGTTTAATGAGAGAAGAAGAGTAGAAGAAGAGAGGAATAGAGGCTGGCCATGAGCACGTGGAGGGAAAGGGGGAGCGAAATGGGGAGAGAAGGGACAGAGGGGAAGAGGGGAAGAGCAAGAGAGTGAGGAGGGGGCAAGCAGCCCCTTTATAGTGCGTCAGGCACAGCTGGCTGTTGCCAGGTAACTGTGGGGCGGAGCATCCCTGGCTGTTGCCAGGTAACTGTGGGAGTGGAGCTTAGAATGCCAACACATTCTCATTTTTCCTACCAAGAAGGTATAATTCATCTAGAGTCAGGCTTCCTTGACCCCCACGTACAAGTCAGTGAACAACTGCACACATACGCACACATGCACACACAAATAGCGGTATCCTCTAAGCATGAAGATGTTATATAAATAACATATATTCCTTATTTACTCTAAATGTAACCACCCTGTTGGGCACTAGTAACCCTATGAGGAGATGTTTCTGTGTTTAAAGTCCATGTCTGCAGGGCTGAGGAGTTGACTCACTGGGTAAAGAGTCTGTCCTGCAAGCAAGACAGCCTAAGTCTAGATACCCAGAACTCACATTAAAAGCCATTGTAGAGATGCAGCTCTCATCCTCAAACTAGAAGCAGAGACAAAGGACACCGGCCCTTGCTAGATAGCCAGTCTAACTGAATCAGTCGGTCCCAGGTTCAGTGAGAGACCCTGTCTCAAAACAGTGTGGTGGGAAAGCTCTTGAAGACAGCGGACATTGACCTCTGGCCTCCACACACATATGTGCACACGCATGCACACACACACACAGACATACACATGTGCACACATGCACACACAAAGAGCTGTGTCCTCTAAGCATGAGGATGTCTGTGGACCGTGAGGAGGCATCTACCCGAAGGACTGACGTGAGCCTGAACCGGCGTGCTCTACCCCAGCTTTCCCTCATCCGATCTCCAGAAAACCTTTCCTCATGTACATGATGAGTTAGTCCAGAC
>NC_046159.1:150895103-150902594 GCF_011064425.1 Rattus rattus | reverse complement strand
ATACCGCATCTGATCATCTGCCAGGGGGTTGAAGAAGAAGGCCCAGAAGCCCAGAATCAGCCAAGTAACTCCTGGCATGGGATCAGAGGACAGCTATCAGAGAGCTCCTGGCTTCTCTCACTGCCCAGTCCATGCTGAGAAGGAAGTGGAGAGGGAACATTACTGGGGGACATGAGGATGTAGGAAGTCAGGTACGCTATACCAGCATCTCTCAATGGATTTATGACTGATGAAAACCTATCAGAGAACTGAGGGTTCCTGGATCCTAGGGTGTGACAGCTTCCCTGGTGGCAAGAAACATGGGCTGAGCAACACAATCCTAGGGTTTTTCAGACTCTGGGGTGAGCGAATAAATGGCCTAAGATCCCAATGGCAGCAAAGGCTTTACGTGTTAGAAATGGCCCTATGCTTGTTTCTCTTGGAGATGCTAAGACTGGTCTCCTGCTTGAGCTCTAACCCATCTTTTCTGCGTCTGCAACCTTTGTTTCTTGAGAAGACAATATTCCCAACACCCACACCCCACCCTACCTCTGGGAATTCGGGGTTTGGTTGCTTCCATTTTAAATCTGTTGGCAGCCCTGGGATTCTACTTAGCACTAATGTGATACAAACTTAACCCTCAACTATTGCGAGAACTGGGGTTCAAAATGCTTTGTGGGTATTGTTGATAATTTCTCATTCCGTTCTAGCAAATGAAACAATTAGCCAGAAGTAGTGTGAATTTCAGAACAATATCTACCATAAAAATCATTTTATAAAGTGGGCTTATAATTAAAAATAACAGAACAGTTTTCTACAGTGACCACGGTTCCAGCTAAATAATATCCAATGAAGACAAAATATGAGCATTAAACATTTATAAGCTTCTCAGAGTACTATGAATTAATCAGCGTTTCCTCACTTAAATATTCAATATTTAATGCTAGAACTCCACAAGAATCTTGATAGTACCACATTTCAGAAGTTCCATAGTTTTCTTCTGGGAGTCGGAAGCACTGGGAGATGCCTTCAGATAATTTGATGGGGAGGAAGGTAGGTAAAAATCACATATTTGCCTGGTGCCTGAGAGTGTTTAGCATTTACTTAAAAGCTTAAGCATCTGCATAAATATAGTGGAATTCTCTGAGGCAACTTTATAAAACATTCACAGACTCATTGTTCTATGGGCCGTTTCCCTCGCAGCTCTCATGAATAAAATTACTGGCCACAGAAAAGGAACGTTGGTCAGCTAGGCACCACCATGGGCGGACGCAATGACGACACACCGTCTGTGAGTCTGCTGGCGCCTGGCTCTTAACGTGACAATTGTCACAACTTTGGGAAGTGATTTCCTGTTGTTTCTATCTGCTTATGGCGTTGCACAGCTGCCAAGGACGTGGCTTTCCCTATGTGAGCTCATAGGGTCATAAGAAGTTGCTGCATATGGAATGATAACACCAGAGTACAAATACTAACTTCTGGGCATCGGCCATGCATAACAGAGCCACGCTAAGCACACGTTAAGAGTAGAGAGCAGGAAAGAGAAAGGAAATGCCTTTGAGTTTATACATTAAAATGTCACAGCACTCATTCTCTACAGTCATAATGACGGGGTTATAGTCCATGCTCCTCCTCTTCCTCCTCCTCTTCCTCCTCCTCCTCCTCCTACTCCTCCTCCTCCTCCCCCTCCTTCTTCATATGTGAGTGGGTATCTGGTCATTTTAGTAACTTAGCACTAACTATCAACCATCTTGAACCATAAGCAAACAACATAAATAGCAATCTATTGTCATTAAATTCTAAGTAAAATTAGACACTGGGAATAACATTTTAGAGAGCAGATGGGTTTCTTAAAGGAAAACAAATGCTGTGTTCACTTCAAATCCTGTAATTCCCCTGTCTTTACAAAAAGGTGATGTCGGATATTACAGGCATCTATAAATTACAGCCTTTAATAAGAAATACTTGGCTAAATGAAAGTCAAGTCACCACCATTTCTCCTACAGGAGCCTGCTGAGTGAGGCTCTCCCTCTCACAGGCATTCATACTTACTCCCTCATCTTTTATGACACCGTCAATTATTAAACCAAACCCTTCGCTATGAAAACACAGTCCATACTAATTTTCTGTATATGTGATTCAGATGTCAGAAGTTTATATTTTTAGGCCTTCTTGATTTTAAATCTATTTTATATGCTATATGCATGTGTGTGTTTCATATATATTCATATGTGTGAACATACACATACATGTATATATTCATGTGTGTGTATTTTGTATATATTCATATGTGTGAACATACACATACATGTACATATTCATGTGTGTTTCATATATATTCATATGTGTGAACATACACATACATGTACATATTCATGTGTGTGTTTTGTATATATTCATATATGTGAACATATACATACATGTATATATTCATGTGTGTATGTGTGTGTGTTTTGTATATATTCATATATGTGAACATACACATACATGTATATACTCATATTGATATATTTTCACACATATAAATACAGATATGTGAAGACCACAGAGCAGAAGGGCTCAACAGAAGTGCTGCACTCGTGAGCGTAGAGCAGCTGCCGCTATCTGCAAAAGACTTTAACCTCAAACATCAACATTCTAGCATAGAGGGGCTCGCAAGTCTCCATCCCTAACTACCGAGCTATTAATAGTTGACGGCTTCTGGGGGAGAGAGTCTATTTTTTTCTAGATGTTTGCCCCCTAGCAGTTCAAGCTTGCTCCAGGCAATGGCCCCACACCCATGAGTATAGGACTCCTAAGGTTTTTTTTTTTTTGTCCTAGAAAATATGAAGTTGGGGGTGGGAAGGTGGAGGAATGAATCTAGGATGATTAAAAGGTGAGGGTGAATATGGCCAAAGTGAACTGCATGCATACGTTCATAATGCAAAGAATTAATGTAGCATGTTATTTTAAAAGTCTAATGGACTTCTATTCTCGTATGATGACAGCCTTAATTTGAGTAGTCATTTGTCAAGTTATTCCTCAGGACCATAATTTCCTTCAATGCTGTTGAGGGTTTGTTCAGTACAAGCGGAGGTGTTTTGATACCTTTCGCTTATATGTTATCTGATGAAATTTAAGAAAGAAGAGAAAGGCAAAAATCAATGAGAATGTGTAGAGGCACACATCTATGAGCATGGCACCTGGATGTGAACATTAGTTTTAATTGTCAACTTGACAGTCTAGAACCACTGGGGAAGACAGTCTTAACGAAAGGCTGTCTAGACCAAGATGGCCCACAGAATGTCTGATTCAATTAACTACTGTGGAAAGACCAGCCCACTGTGGGTGGCAACATCCCCTAGGCAAGAAGATCCTGAACTATATCAGAGTGGAAAAAGTAATCTGTGCATCAGCATAAATACGCTCATTCCCTTTGTTCTTAGGTGTGGATGTGACTGGCTGCTTCAGGATCCTGATGACCTGGCTTCCCTAGTAATCATGGGCTAAAACCTGGAACTCTGAGGTAAAACCAACCCTTTCTCCTCTATCTTGCTTTCACCAGGCTGCTTTGAAATGGAACTGAGGCAGGGAAGGGAGAGGAACAGGATGCACTCTGAGCTATCATTGGCTGCAGAGAAGATCCTGTTTCAGAAAAACTAAAAAGAGAAAAGAATCCGAGAGCACCTTGAGTTTTATCCTTTGTGTTGCCTTTCGGGACATCAGAGCAGGAAGTAGAAGTATATTAGCAAGTCTCACTCCCTGTTGTGTTGGGTGGGTTTTGTTATTGACTGAGACCAGGTCTTACTATAAAGCCACAGCTGGCTTGCACTCGTGTCAGCCTCATGTTCTCTGGTTTTGCAGGATAAAGGGTACGGGTATGTGCCACTGTCCATGTTCCTCCCTTTGATTGTTAATTTCGTGGGTCTACTGTATAATATTTTCAAATAAATGTACCTAAATTAATTTTTAAACTTTACCATCTCTAGTACTTAGTCATGAACTAATGACTTTGAGTTTTCAGTTTTCTACTAAAATGTGTATTATACTTGATGTATTCATATACATCTCTCCTCCCCCCTTCTCTCTCCCTCCCACCGCCACCACCCCCACCCCCTGCTTAGAAACTTGACACTACTGGGAAACTGAAATGCATCATATTTTCAAATGCATTAGAAATAAGTGGAGGTGTGACTAGCTAGCCACTCAGCCTCTGCCCAGGTAAAGCAACAGGGAGACAGAGACAGAAGCTGATGCGTCTGTGGCAGTCAGGGACCCTGTCTGTTGGTGGTTCTATCATTAGGGTGTTTAGACAGGAAGGGTCACTTTCTGTATCTCTGATGTAGAAGGAGAAGTGGGATATTCTAACAGCAAGTCTTCTGAGGCCTTTTGTTCTAACTTACATTGAATGGAAAAATAGTCCTCGATATGTTAATCATCTCTGAGATTACTACGACGTTCGTTTTGGGGTTTTGCTCTGCTGCAGAACTCTGTTACATGGCCACAGCCCTCCTCCTACGATGAGGTTGATGTGGCAGCCACACTGCCAACACCTCCCACTGTCACATGGTGAGGACTAACTACCCATTCCAGTCTCCCCCCTCTCCGTAACATGTGGGTTGCTCCAAGCTCCAAGACTCCTGCTGACTAGAAACAGGTTTGCTCCAATATAGGCACCAACTTGGGATGAAGACATCGCCAAAAACATGATTCTGAAGGCAACCTACTGATTGGATCCTAAATGGTTTCTTGAAAAGGACTGATATATCATCCCATCGACAACTCCTCATGACAAGTGGGAGCTGCTTGCAGGTGGAGACCCATATCCTCAATACATTAACTCTATACCTTAATAAAGCAGGCTCAGAATAACTTTGGAAACGGTAACCCAATCACTTGCAAGCTCAGGTTTTCTCCACAGATTCACTAAAACCAATCAGATGTACTCTTGAAAAACAATTCTGGCACTTCTGATATTTTTGAGGCAATTATAGAGGTAACACAACACACACACACACACACACACACACACACACACACACACACACCACATTTATTCAAAGAAATTAAACACACCAATCTAAATATCGAGGGGAATGTAATCTCAGCTAGAAGTTTGTGTTTTGCTAAAAATAAAGGATCAAACTCCCCAGCTTTAGTTCATATCCTGCGCCTGTCTTCTCTCGTGGTTAAGCACAGCTGCCAACTCTGCCATGGCGACAGGCACGAACCCAAACACTTTGGGAGAGAATATGGTATGTACGTGTGAGTGAGGAATGGGGGAGAGAAGGGAGAGAGTTTACGTCCATCTTCTGTTATTGCAAAATAACTCCAACTGCTTTTCCTCCCGTGGCCACTCCCCACTGCTGACCTCCGAGTGCAAAGCCTGAGCAAGCCCGGGGCAGAGAAAAAGCACTCATGAAAGATTAAAAACGCCAAACGCTCACGAGGCCGTGCTGCTCCTCTGTAAGATGGATTTAAGATAGAAAATTAACACACGGCAAACAGATTTTTATAGTCGCATAACCCAAGTGCTCAAGTCTGAATAAGGATCTCGGTGTTATAGACACTTAAACAGAAATGCTATTATTAATCTAGATACAGGATAATGTCACTATTTCAAAACAACAGACAAAAGTAAATTACCCCCTCCCTCGTGTGTGTGTGTGTGTGTGTGTGTGAGAGAGAGAGAGAGAGAGAGAGAGAGAGAGAGAGAGAGGAAGTGTGTATGTGAGAGAGAGAGAGAGGGAGGGGGAAGTGTGTATGTGTTATTAGGGGTTCAACATGGGGTCCTGCACATGCTAGGCAAAGACTGAATATCCCCTGATCTCTTCTGAGGTGAATCTGGTGATAGTTTCGATGTTTCGGGGCAGGAAAAGGCTAGAAACTGGCCATCCTCCTGAGTATCTGGGATTATAGGCTTGTACCACAATATACAACTTATACTCATTTTAAAAAGAAGAAAAGTAATCTAGAGAACACCAGAACACAACCAATAAGATTAACACAAAATATTTAAAGTTTCTTCAACTAAGGAGGTCAAGAGCTTAGCTATGTGAGATCATTTTCTTTCTTAAAAAAAGAAGAAGTAGAAGAAGAAGAAGAAGAAGAAGAAGAAGAAGAAGAAGAAGAAGAAGAAGAAGAAGAAGAAGAGGAAGAAGAAGAAGAGAAAAGAGTACCCACCAGACGCTCAGTACTGGCATTTGGTAGACCATGAAGTACATTCAAATGGAGTCAGCTGTTTATGCTTTCTGAAGAGCTTATTAATTAATTAATTCAATGTTAAACAAATAACCCTTTGGCATGAAGCCTGGCTACCAGTCTCATATACTCCTAGATGGGGGCCTGGGGAACATAACCAACGTTTCTAAGCCTCATCTTATCGACAATAACACAGAAGATTCTATGGCATACAAAATGCTCACCACCTCAAAATCTTTTATGACCCTATGGCACGACCATGAGTCACTCAGTGTGGTACCATGAGAATCTCTTAGAGTTCACTCTAGAAAGGTAAGATGAACAAAGCGATCACATCACTTCCTAAGTCAACATTATCTTCTCCAGCAGCAGAAAAAAAAATGGATCTGACTTGCTGATTCCCGGTGGGTGTGTACTGTACAAACTCTCATCCCCATTGCTTAGACAAGATGCCAACGTAAGTCTAAGGAGGGAAGGTTTGCTTTGTCCTGGAGTTTTGGTAGAGTTCATCGTGTCGGAGAAGACAAGCTCAGACAATGCCTGGCTGTGTCTGTGCACAGGTGGGCAGCAGAGGGCAATGGCTACAGATGCTCAACTAGCCTTCCCCTCATTAGGTACAGCATGAACTCCACCCCATGGCCCGGTACTGCTAACATGTTAGCATTAGTGCTCCTGCCTCAGTTCACCTAGTCTGGGAGCGCCTCCATAGACGTCCCCAGTAGGTTGTCTTCTGCGTGATTCTAGAAGCTGCCGAGTTAAGATCAATATTATCATTTACGCAAACTATCTGAATGGAGTCAGTGATATCCAATTTGTGCTTTAATTCTTGGGGACTCCAAAAGTCCTCAGATTCTGGGAAACCCTGATGCTTTCCTTCGGACTGTGGCAGTATCTTCTCTGCTATTCTCTTTCTTCTGGGGCTCCAGGAAGACGCAGGGCAGTTTTGCTATTGCTGTTCCTGCTTTCTTAGCCCAGGTTTCTGGCTGTGAGTGAGGCTCCATCAGGCCCCCGCATGGAACAATGCAGTCTCTGTCTGTCTAAGAACAAAGAAAAGAAGATTCCTACTTCCATACAGCAAGAACATCTGAAAGGTTGAGAGATTTTCTGATTTGCCTGCAGAGATGAGAAAGCCTGCTCTCTGCTCCAAGCCTCAAGCTGAAAGCTAAGATCTGTGTTCTGAGCATAGGGGTCCGAAACTTCAGCCCAGAAATTAACATTGTCAGGTTCCATAAACACTAGTGGGCCCCTCTAGCTACCATTCTTTTGCTCTGAATCTTTCCGTTCTTTTCTCTCTCTCTCTCTCTCTCTCTCTCTCTCTCTCTCTCTCTCTCT
>NC_046159.1:150888804-150895003 GCF_011064425.1 Rattus rattus | reverse complement strand
TTCTTCTCTTCAAAGAAGTGAGGGCATCTGTATGGATTTAGCTCCTGTTCTCTGGTGCATTTCACTACTCTTCATGTCTGTTTTTCTATGCAAACAATGTGGGTTTTGTTATTATTACTCTATAGTTAAATATTGAAGCCAGAAATTAGGACTCCTCTTGCATTGTTCTTTCTGTTTAGGCTGTTTGCTTGGCAACTAGGAGATAAAAATTCAATCTTAGACAAAATTCAGCTACATTATTCTGGTAGGACTTTACTTTCCCCATATCTCTTTGTATTTCTCACCTTTTAACATATTTTTCCTATTAATGTTACGTGATTTATGCAAAATAGCTCTTGTACATAATTTATATTGAAGAAAGTCTCTTAGTAAAGGAATATATTATAATTGAATATGCAGGAAAGGTGATTAAATGCATTAAAACTGTTTATTATTGGACTATATTGTAATTGATTACTTCAGAATTTTTTAACACAGTTGTATTCAGAACTTTTAGTTAATGAGGTAACTGGATCAGTTTAAGTCATGTTGTAAATTCTAAACGAAATGGAGAGATTTCTTATATTTTTGGTTGCGAGCCTACCCTTTAGTGGCTGAGCCATCTCTCCAGCCTGAGATTTCTCAACATACACACTCAAAAAATGTTTTCTAGTGAGATGAGAGCAGAGTTGAAAAAATGAAAGGTCAGAGGCATTTCCATCATTTCATATTTACACAAATACTTTATCTGAGAATATTTAGAGAAAAAAGTCTCTCTTTTTTTCACTAATCTAGGATTTGTTTGAATCTCTAATCCTACCAACATAACTACATGTTCAGAAGGCCAGTAGTCACAGTCCATGCCTAGATCTGGCTAGCTTATTGTGGATATGGGAAAATATGTAAGAAAAATAACAAGTCAAATTTTCCAATTGTTTCTTCTGTTTTTAAATATTTTTTACAATTTTATGTGTATTAGTACTTTGCCTGAATGTATGTATGTACATCACATACATGCCTAGTATCTGCTGGCATCATAAGAGAGTATTGCATGCAGTGGAAATGGAGTAACAAACGATTGTGAGGGCTTAGACTTGAACCTGGGCTCTCTGAAAGCACAAGGAGTGCTCTTAACTTCTGAGCCAACTCTCTAGCCCCTTCTACACTTTCTTTAGTGAAGTCAATCTCAGACAAACCTTTTCATCTGGTTTTCTAAAAGTCTTATCTCAATATCTGTATACATATAACTAGATAGTACAATGGTTAAGTGTTATTGTAGAATCTAAACAAACCATCGAAGAACATGAATTACTTAAATACAACAGAAAAGAAAATTAGATGATTGAGTGTTAAGTACCAGCATACCAGAAAAGTTGATAAGCAATGGAAGGTTGGTTTCCACCTGCATTGCCCATGAGGTCCATAAAAGGAGGCAGATGAAGATGACTTGACGTATTCCTAGGTCATTATGTTTAAGCCAACCGTGTAAAGGTAACAGGTCTGTGGAAAGTGTTAAAATATAGAACATAGATGAGTGCCCACTACTTAGACAACTGAAACTAATTTGAAATCATAAAATCGGTTCATCTCCAGATTAGGTTTTATGTATGTGATTGCAAAATTTGTACACGAAAGCATGTAGGTATGTATCCATATGGAATTTGAAGGCCAACCTCTGATGTTCTGCTGGACACTCTTCAACAGATTTTTGAGACAAGGTTTCATGGGCTGAGATTTTAGAAGACAAACTAAGCTTACTAGTCAGCAATGCCTAGAGACACTTTTCCCCATATCCCTTATCAGAAGTACATGACACCATGTTTGGAATTTTTACAGGGCTTCTGTATACACTCAGTCCTCATGCTTACAAAGCAAGCATGGTACCAGTTGGTTCACTTTTTAGTCCTACTTTACATGTCTGCACTTTAAATATTTTTTCTAAATGTATATATTTCTGTGTATGTGTGTGGGGGGGAATATGGGGCGATATGGAGGAGTGGGTATATTTGATTATTTTGGCAATCATGAAAGCAACATGAATGTCCAACACAAGATGAATAAATAAAGATAATTTGATACAAGTATTAAGTGTAATTCATTCAACATTAAAAACATGATGTAAGTGAAAATGCATGTAAAAGTTTAGAAAACATAAAGGATAAAACAGACACAGAAAAATACTACATGTTTTGTATTAAACTTGGGATCTAAAATAATCACATTTGCAGGAATGATGCTGGTTACTGGCAGTGCGAATGTGATGGGGTGGTTGAGTGTTGAGAGGAATTTGGAAAAAGAAGTGAAAATTACACTTAAACATAAGGGATAATGCCGTAGAGAGCTTCAGGATAACATAAGGCTATGGATCGTATATATATATATATATATATATATATATATATATATATATATGAGAGAGAGAGGACAGTTAAAATATTACAAAGTAATTTGATTCTAAGTATTATTAACATGGAGAATATATATGTATCAATATAAACATATATGTATATTGATTATCAATTAAAACAAGACTTTTTGCTTCTTTTTTGTGGGTGTAATGACATATATTGACAAAAGCTACATAAGAGAATGCATTTATTTTGGTTCACAGATTCCAGTTTGTGCTGGTGAGGAAATGAGTGCTTGAAGCAGCTGGTCACATTGCATTCGCAATCAGAAAACAGACAGATATAATGGAACCATTCAGTCTCTGTCTTCATTTTATCCACTGCTCAGATGTTTTCTATTCCTCTTAGATTTCTTTTTGTTCTTCCATATTTTCTTTCAGAATTTAATCTTAAGGTTATATATTTTAAGCTTAAAATATTTTATTTATTAAATTTATATATTTTAGTTACTCAAAATTATATATTTATGTAATTAATATTTTGTGATTATTTTATGTGCAATCTTTTTTTGTAAGTGCCATCATTTTAGTTGCTAGCAGTTTACATTAACTAACCCAACCATAAAACACAAATTTGGAATAAAAATATTGAACATAAAAATAAATTTTAAATGCTTCTCTAAGTGTGAGAGATTTCTAAATGGATATGTGTACCAACAAATAAAACATATCACTAAAATAAGATGCAGATTGATGATAACTAATAAAATTAAAAAATAGTTTATAGAACATTTACTCTGTTCTATAAAAATGAATAATAGTAATTGATGATGTATTGTTTATAGAAAAAATGACTATCAGTTCACATTAGTTCTCCCAAATTTAATTAGTTCATGACAAAAATGAATAAAGAGGTAATAGTTTGTTTTATGTTTGAATGTCAAGTAATTTATTATTAGTATTAAAAGTATCTGTTTTTAAAAATATGACAAGAATTTGCTGAGTAAACACCCTATTCTAGAAGTGTCACAACCGCAATAGGGGTGGAATCCCCCACTAACTCTTCTACAGTGCCAAAGATATCTCCCTGCCAGAGCTTGAATGTATGTCCTACTTACTAGCCAATAGATTTAAAGGTCAATATGCTTAGACAATAAGTTTAAACTATAACCTTGCTGATGTAATTTGTATCCCTAAAAAGTATAAAAAGTATGTGCCTTTGTTCCTGGGGGTCACCTCTACCCCGATTGCAGAAGGACTCCAGTGCACTGGATTAGTAAACCTCTTGTTTATACAGATTTCCGTTTCTGTGTCTCTGTGAGTGAGACATTCCAAATTCAGGACTCGGTGGGCTTTTCTCGAGTCTTACATTAATGCTTATAGTTTTTCTACTAGTTTTTAACGATGATGACTTGACTGAGTAATGTCCTCCGTAGACTCAGGTATTTAAACATTTCTCTCTAATTGGTGACACTTTTTGGAGAGATTGTACAACCTTTAGGAGGTAAAGTATATTTATTTTATTTTATTTTTTTTACCTTTATTAACTTGACTATTTCTTATTTACATTTCGATTGTTATTCCCCTTCCCGGTATCCAGGCCAACATGCCCCTAACCTCTCCCCCTCTCCTTCTCTATGGGTGTTCCCCTCCCCATCCTCCCCCAATTACCACCCTCCCCCCAACAATCACATTCACTGGGGGTTAAGTCTTGGCAGGACCAAGGGCTTCCCCTTCCACTGGTGCTCTTACTAGGCTATTCATTGCTACCTATGAGGTTGGAGCCCAGGGGCAATCCATATATAGTCTTTAGGTAGTGGCTTGGTCCCTGGAAGCTCTGGTTGCTTGACATTGTTGTTCATATGGGGTCTCAAGCCCCTTCAAGGTCTTTCAGTTCTTTCTCAGATTCCTTCAACAGATCCGGTTCTCAGTTCAGGGGTTGAATGATGGCACTCACCTATGTATTTGCTGTATTTTGGCTTTGTCTCTCAGGAGAGATCTACATCCGGTTCCTGTTGGCCTGCACTTATTTGCTTCATCTGTCTTACCTAGTTTGGTGGCTGTATATGTATGGGTCACATGTGTGGCAGGCTCTGAATGGGCGTGCCTTCTGCCTCCGTTCTAAACTTTCCCTCCCTATTCCCTCACAAAGGTATTCTTGTTCCCCTTTTAAAGAAGTAGTGAAGCATTCGCATTTTGGTCATCCTCCTTGAGTTTCATGTGTTCTCTGCATCTAGGGTAAATCAAACATTTGGGCTAATGACCATTTATCAATGAGTGCATTCCATGTGTGTTTTTCTGTGATTGGGTTACCTCACTCAGGATGATATTTTCCAGTTCCATCCATTTGCCTATGAATTTCATAAAGTCATTGTTTTTGTTAGCTGAGTAATATTCCATTGTGTAGATGTACCACATTTTCTATCCATTCCTCTGTTGAAGGGGCATCTGGGTTCTTTCCAGCTTCTGGCTATTATAAATAAGGCTGCTATGAACATAGTGGAGCATGTGTCTTTGTTATAGGTTGGGGCATCTTTTGGGTCCTCAGGTAGTATAATGTCCAATTTTATGAGGAACATCCAGACTGATTTCCAGAATGGTTGTATCAGTCTGCATTCCCACCAACAATGGAGGAGTGTTCCTCTTTCTCCACATCCTCACCAGCATTTGCTGTCACCTGAGGTTTTGATCTTAGCCATTCTCACTGGTGTGAGGTGAAATCTCAGGGTTGTTTTGATTTGCATTTCCCTGATGACTAAAGATGTTGAACATTTCTTTAGGTGTTTCTCAGCCATTTGGCATTCCTCAGCTCTGAATTCTTTGTTTAGCTCTGAACCCCATTTTTAATAGGGTTATTTGTCTCCCTGCAGTCTAACTTCTTGAGCTCTTTGTATATTTTGGATATAAGCCCTATATCAGTTGTAGGATTGGTAAAGAAAGATCTTTTCCCAATCTGTTGATTGCCCTTTTTCCTACCAACAGTGTCCTTTGCCTTACAGAAGCTTTGAATTTTTACGAGATCCCATTTGTCGATTCTTGATCTTACAGCATAAGCCATTGGTGTTTTGTTCAGAATATTTTCTCCATTGCCCATGTGTTCGAGATTCCTCCCCACTTTTTCTTCTATTAGTTTGAGTGTATCTGGTTTGATGTGGAGGTTCTTGATCCACTTGGACTTAAGCTTTGTGCAGGGTGATAAGCATGGATCGATCTGCATTTTTCTACATGCCGACCTCCAGTTGAACCAGCACCATTTGCTGAAAATGCTATCTTTTTTCCATTGGATGGTTTTGGCTCCTTTGTCAAAAATCTAGTGACCATGGGTGTGTGGGTTCATTTCTGGGTCTTCAATTCTATTCTACTGGTCTATCTGTATGTCTCTGTACCAATACCATGCAGTTTTTATCACTATTGCTCTGTAATACTGCTTGAGTTCAGAGATAAAATTAACTCAAATAAATCCTCTACACAAAAGAGAAACAAGCCACGAAAAAAATTAGGGAAACGACACCCTTCATAATAGTCCCAAATAATATAAAGTACTTCGGTGTGACTTTAACCAAGCAAGTGAAAGATCTGTATGATAAGAACTTCAAGCCTCTGAAGAAAGAAATTGAAGAAGATCTCACAAGATGGAAAGATCTCCCATGCTCATGGATTGGCAGGATTAATATAGGAAAAATGGCCATTTTACCAAAAGTGATCTCCAGATTCAATGCAATCCCCATCAAAATACCAATCCAATTCTTCAGAGAGTTAGACAGAACAATTTGGAAATTCGTCTGGAATAACAATATACCCAGGATAGCCAAAACTATCCTGAACAATAGAGTGACATAGAAGAACTATGTCACTCATGTATGCCACATTTCT